>NC_140393.1:10372500-10572794 GCF_056956725.1 Heliconius melpomene rosina
GCACAATAAATTCTACTAACTACACTGTTCAAGTAGCAAAACAACTTCGCAACGAAATATTAAGCACCGAAGTAATACCAAATGGATATGTACGTGATGAAATTTTATTAGAAAAATTTTTAAAAGAAGGCCAATTGCCGGCTACTTGGCAAATTTTTATACAAGCATTGCTCAGTGCTAAAAATCAAAAATTAAGTGAGAATTATAGTAGACGAGGGTTGTCAGTATTTTATGATATATATTTCACCATTACTGAGAAACAGACTCCAAAGCATATAGCTTTAGCTCAATCTATTCATCATTTAACACGATCGAAGCATTTAATCATGATGTTAAATAAACTTGGGCATTGCATAAATTATAAAGCATTGAAAAACCTTGATACTGAAGTAACAACGTCGATTGTATGTGAAGATATTGACAAAAAATTGCTTATTCCTAAAAATATCGTTCGAGATTCTTCGTTATTTCTCAATGATTTTAATGAAGAAACATTAAGTGGAAAAGATTCTACCCATGTGACAGCAATGGTCATATATCAGCAAAAAAAAAACACTAAAAATGAAGTAAATTTAATCAAAGTGAAACGTACAGCTAAGCAGACCGAGTTTGATTTAAAAATTTTAAACTGTCAAGAAATTCTACATTTTCAAGAAAATATGCAGCCTTTAATACCGGATTATAAGGACACTAGCTATTTATTGAAAAATAATCAAAACAATCTACAGTTTGATAATTTGCTCTGGGTTTTGTGTAGACTGCAATATAGTCAACCAGAAAATAACTTCTCCCGACCATCTACAAACTCGATACCAGGATGGACTCCATTTCAACAAATACTATCGTCTGAAACCTCACCTGTTTCTACTGTTGGATTTAGTCCGGTTATACCTCAGCCACCAACTTCTAAAGACGTAGTTTATACTGCAATGAAAAATTATGTCAACGTACGTCTTGCGCTTGGTAAAAAAATTGCAGTACTTTCGTGCGATATGGCGATTTATCTTATTGCAAAAAATATTCAACAAACAAATCAAGAATTTGCCAATTTGATATTGAGAATCGGATCGTTTCATTTACAAAAAAATTTTTTGCGATGTTTGGGCCAATATCTAGAAGGTAGTGGACTCGATAGTATTCTTATTGAAGCCGATATTTATGGTGTAAATACTTTGTCGTCAATCCTCAACGGTACTCAGTACAACAGAGGTATTAGAGCACACAAACTTTTGTATGAGGCTTTAAGAAGCATTCAAATTGTTGAATTTATAGCATGAATTATTCTCAAGATTATTTACAACAGCTAAATACTTGTCTTCAAGAAATAAGAGAGAAAACAGTTGATAAAGATCATGAAGGACTATTCGAACATTATAACGTATACAAAAGAACAATTTCAGATTTTTTGATGAATTTTTTAAATTTTTTACGCACTGTGAGCGTTGAAAACGAAATTTTTAAATATTTGAATAATTATTGTGAAATGGTAGAAATTTTGTTAAACTCAATTATGGCTGATAGGAGTACTAATTATGAACTGCATTTGTTAACTACTAGACAAATGTTACCTTACTTCTTCTCTACGAATCACACGAATTACATTCGCGGAGTTACTCTTTATTTACAAGATATGATAAAACTACCGTCAGAAGTTATATACGATATGAAGAGAGGAATGTTGTCCGTCAAACGTACGGAAGGTAAATTTAATGCAGTAAGTCCCTACTTAGCATTAGAACAGTCTCAGAATCGATCTTCAGCAGTGACTGGAGGTTTGATCGGTATAACAAAAAACGAAGATGCGATGCAAAGATGGCTACTCCTTTATCCATTTAAAAACAGCATACACGAGGCTCTTTCTTCATATCTCGGAATACAAGCAGACTCTACAAGTGACATTAATTACCACAATGAATGGACGCAATCTAGAATCAATAAAGATGAAAAAGATTTACAAAATATTGTCAAATATTTCAATGCTTGCAACCCCTATTGTGATATCGAAAATTGCGCACTTCGAAATATTTACACTGGTGAACTCGCTGATGAATCTACTTCTCAATGCTTATTAAATATTGTAGAAAATGGAGAAACTGCGTTAAGTACGTACGAAAATGAGCGGTTTGTACTGAAAAGTAAAAAGTTATCCGATCCTATAAAAAAATGTAAATTTGACAACTTTGTAACTACTTCTAAAAAAGAAAGTAAAACTACTCCTAATAAAAAGTTACAAGATGCTACAGATGTAAATCTTTTCCAAAAAACATTCTTGTTGGCTAATCAACGTGGATTTGACACAAAAATTTTAGCATCTTATGAAATTTTAGATTACTGCAAGTACCTTTTTGACTCTGAAGGATTTTATAGGAAGAATCCAAAATCGGAACTCGCTCTTGAAATAGAGAATAATTTTAAGTGCGGTACAAACACACGGAGTGAGGTTTTTAATTTTGATAATTCTAAAATTTTTATTGTTGACGGTATGGCTCTTGTTCATCGAATTCAATTGAAAAATTTCGGCACTTTTGGTGATTTTGCTGAGGCATTCTTCAAAAGAATCCACGATCTATTCTTGCAGAAAAATGTAAAACGAGTAGATATAGTATTTGACAGGTATGACGACATTTCCATAAAATATATGGAGTCAACTTTACGAAGTAAAAATCAAAAAATTAAAAATTTTATAATTTCTAATGATTATACTAAAATTCCAAGTAACTGTAACAATTTCTTTTCAAGCACTGAAAATAAATTACAGCTTGTTCAATTTCTCTGTACTGCTGCTCCTAGATATACACAAATAAATGAAGATTGCGAGTTATATATTTGTGGAGGGTTTGGTGATCCTACACAATGTTTCAAATTGCAAGGCTCTTTATTTTTTGAGGTACCTGAATTAAAATCGAACCATTTAGAAGCCGATTCAAGAATGTTTTGTCACATTTTTCATGCAATAAAAATTCAAACTGCTCATATTATAATTATTAGCGCTGATACAGATGTTTTCATTTTGGGAATTTATTATTGGAATATGTTAACACGTCTTGGCTGTTTAGGCTTATGGTTTGACGGTTCATATAAGAAAAAATTCATTTCAGGTTGTCATTTGGCTGCACAATCTCTTGGTGAAAACATTTGTAAAATTTTGCCAGCATTACATGCTCTCACTGGTTGTGATTCTACCAGCAGATTGGGTTCTAAAAAGAGCGGTTTAAAAGCTGCATCCTTGGACTTTGTTCAAAAAGCTTTGCGACATTTAGGAAATCCATACTTAAATGTCGAACAGCTAATTGAATTAGAAACCATTTGCACACATCTTTTCGCGAAAAAAATAACAACTGCTGATGAACTTCGACATAAATTAATTTCGCAAAATCTCGGCTTCGGCTTGAATTTATTAAGAATTATTTGTACATCAGATGCTTTAAATTTACATCTATTAAGAGCTTCAGCACAAACATATATTTGGATTCATGCAGACCAAACTCTACTACAGCCTATTGATTTTACCTTATTAGGCTATGAAAGGAAAGATGGCAAATTGTACCCACGACAACTAACGAAGCAACCATTACCGGAACAGTTGATTCAGCCCTGTAAATGTTCTTCAAATTGTCAAACCAAGGCTTGTTCTTGTAAAAAATTGCAATTAAATTGTATTTCGCTTTGTAAGTGTATTAATAATGATTGTGAAAATAAAAAAGATTAGCTTTAGACATTAGACTTTTCTTATTAAATAATTTTTTTATCAACAATTATTGTTATTATTTTTAATCTTTTAAAATTTTTCAAGTTCCTAGCTATAAGTACCTTTAATTATAAGAAACAATTGAATATTGTTAAAAAAACAATAATTATAATAATTTCAAAGCATTTGTTCATTCTATTTACTTGAATATCCAAGAGAGTGGGGTAAAAAAAAAATGGACCAATAGGGCTCCTGGCAACATCCGGAATTATCATCTGCAAGCTTTTCTGAGTTCAAAACAATCGACAGTATGCGGTCCTCACATTTTGCATACTCAATTCCCTACAGCGCCCGGTCTATATCTTAAATAATAAAAGTTGGTCTCTAATTAATCTTCTATTGGCGAGTGATAATATAACTGATGTTATGAGTGATAACTTTATTTTAATTTATTATAAAACATAGTTAACAACGCCTATTATATTTTTAACGAGCAACATTTTATTTGTAATTTTATGAGGCGTTTTAATATTCTGTCATTTTTGACGATTTTTTTTATTATTATTGTCGCATCTGTGAAGAATAAAGTAAGTTCTTTTTCGCCCTTGCGAGCGAATTTATTTTCCCTTATTCTTAATCCTGTTTAATCATGGTCCATATCGAGCCGGATGTTGAGGACGCCGTCTGGGCTCGCAGAATTAACGAAAATCAATTAAATTAAAGGATTTCAAGAAGAATTTAAGGAATATTTGTCAACGTGTGCAGAGGTCAAGTTTTGAAGTATTCATGATCCAAATCGACCTGGATGTTGAGAACACCATCTAAAATAAGAGAAATAAGAAAAATCAATTTAATTAAAGGATTTCAAGAATATTTAAGGGAATATTTGTCAACGTGTGCAGAGGTCAAGTAAGGTCACGGGGTATCATATCACGATTTGAAGGAGTATTCTTTAGATATTTCCTTTATGTGTTTCTCTTAATATAACCCATCACTCGCAAGGTATTTAATTAAATTTAATGCTGTCACAGGTTAGTAAAATTAAATAGTTAATTTTACACGTGTCATAAACACGAATTCATGTAACTGCTATGTGGCTAATTGGTGAGGTCAGTTTTGAGTAAGATTTGAGAAATATTTTATAAACACTGTAATTTTATAAATTTTGTACGATTCACGTACAGATGACGATGCGACCTAGTTTATGACGCATTAGATCGAAATATATTTTAATTAATTAGTCGTACAATTAACATCGCAGTTGACGGGCGGCTCTCACCGCGGATTGGCATCCAACTTAAACTTTGTAACTTACGTAATAAACTCTTTACTCGCTAATCCTATGGTTTATATCAACTCAACTCTACAACGAGCCATACATAAATTTGGTCCTTCGAGCTAAGAAGATCTCGAAATTTAGTCCTTCAAGCTTCAAAATCGCGAAATTAATCCTTCGAGCTTAGAAAATTTGGTGAAAGGGGGACCTTCGTGAAATCAAGATCTGCGGAACAAATTCGGGATTAAACTGAACTAACGACACTGTGACGAAACAGTTCTACGGTATCAACAAACTTAACTTATAACTTAGGGGTTGTCCATTAATCACGTGAGGCTTGAAAGGGGGGGAGGGGTTTGATAAAAATCACGAAAATAACACAAGCGGGAGAGGGGGGGCGGTGTAGTAAGATATCTCGTATATTTATTTTTTCGTCTAACGCGCGATTTTTAAACAAATATTAAGCGGCACGGCGCGGCGTGTAGTGACCTTGACTCGCCGTTGCCAGGCAACGGACGGAGGCCTCACGCGCACGCGCCCCCGGCCGCCCGGCTCGGCATGCAGTCGACAGTTATTCTGTTGTTTTGGCGCCGAATACATGCGTAAACCGTTACCTTATACGTTTTTTATTAAAACAATGTTTAAAGTAGGTGATCTGTATAAAGACCTTTTCACCGAGTATAAGAAAGGAAAAAAACCTAGTATTGCTCAGAAAGAATTTAATGAGTTGTGGGCTAATGCAAAACAAAAATATTGTACAAAAGAAGAATTTGTGAAGTGGGCGAATGATCTTCTAGCAGATTACCGCCGAAAGCACCAAGCAAAGAAGTCTTCCAATATTCTCTATTATTGTTCTAATTCTAAAAAGGTAAGTTATAACTAGTATTTGTCTGTTTAAGGGCATTGTCCTAATAAATATGACTTCATCTATAGTTTATTTGTAATATCAATGTTATTGTTAAATCTTCCAACATTTTTGATAGGTAAATTACCTATACATATTATAAAATATGTAAAGCGTACTTTAAGTATTACTTAAATCCAAAAGATATTTTTTTATTTTTATATTATAAAGAAGTTATTTAAATAATCTCTAGGTTTTTAATAGTTTTAGCTAGTCATTGGCGCACAGGAATATTATATTTCATTCCATAAAAAATGCTGAATAAACATCACGCGACCCATATGCCTACATATCACCGATCGCTGTAGGTACTCTAAAAAAGTAGGTGTATTGAGCTGAACCTTGTGCAGTGGCGTAGCTAGGGTATTTGCTGCCCGGTGCGGCTTAGGGGACTTGATGCCCCTTTCCTGTTGATGAGTTCTAAAAAAAAAAAAGGTGATCATCGACGATGACTTCTAAAAAAAAACCAACTTATCGTCAACTTTGATCCCTCTTTTCTCTTGATGAGTTCTAAAAAAAAAACAAAGTGATCGTCAACGTTGAGTTCTAAAAAAAACGTAATCGTCGACGTTGACTTCTAAAAAAACGTGATCGTAGACGTTGAGTTCTCAAAAAAACAAAGTGATCGTCGACTTGGATGCCCCTTTCCTTTTGATGCCCGGTGCGGCTTAGAGGACTTGATGCCCTTTAAAATGGTATAAGGTCTAAAAGACAAAGAAAAAACACACTAATCGTCGACTTTGATGCCCTTTTCCTTTTGATGCCCGGTGCGACCGCCCCGCTCGCACCCCCCTAGCTACGCCACTGACCTTGTGGCATGGGTTTATCTATAACGTAAGGTTATATTACTATTGTTACACATTTTGCGCTTGTTTGTATATTAATATCTTGTCGCTTTGTGAAAACTTAAAACTATTTATGGATAATGCTATTGGAACTGAAAAATTTGCCTACTAATGAACGGTGGCAGTACGATATTGCATACCTACATATAATAACATACACATTATTCTAGTGAAAATACGAGGATTGTGCATGGTTTGTGTGCCGTTTCGAACTCTTATTTTAATAAAAGAAAAAATAAAATTACTGGAGATGGTTAATTTATAATATAATATAATTTGCACGATAATAAATATAATAAATAAATATTATCTTTACTTACACGATAATAATTAAATTATTAATCTTCAGAATGCCAGCGAAAAAATATCTGTTTTGCCAATGACATCCAATGAGCCAAATCCTGTAAAACTTCCTACGCCTGCGATATGCGTCTCACCGATCGGTACCGAAATTACTGACGAAGGCAATGTCACAACTAAAAGCACCTCAACAGGTATGAAACATCCCAAATTCGCAATATCAATTATTATTTAAGCAGTCAATTATTTATTCCTACTAATCTTATAAATGCGAAAGTTTGTCTGTCTGGTACGCTTTCGACGTCAAATTTTTTTTTCCAATTTTTTTAATGCGCGAAATTTTTCCAAGCGTGATATAACCTGAAGTCCACGCGAACGAAGTCGCGGGCGAAAAGCTAGTATTATTATAATTCTAAATAAGAATTAGTAATTTCGTTTATAAACATAATTTCAATGTTTTCTTGTTGTTTAAATGTCGGTCATTCCAGGTGCTCGGAAACGTAAAGGTGAAGATTTGTATTGTAGCGACGAGAATTCACCCGATACACCAAGTGCAAGCAGCTGTATACTGCAGCCTGTACGTGCTACTCCTGCACAGGATAAGTTGAAGAATCAGATTTCTCTTCTTCAAATGGAATTTGACTTAGCTGTTCGTCGTAGGGATTTTCTGGGCGCCACTGAAAATGAGACACGTGATGTGACTAAACTGCGCCGAGAAATTGATAAATGCCCAAAAGAACTACGGAAGAAGGAGCAACATATGCGTCACTCCCAGTCACATAGATTATCAATAAAATCAAAGATTAAACTTGCTTGCAATCAGAGTCCGATTGTAGCTGATCTTCTTAAGGCGCGTTCTGCCCCAGGTCGCCCACGCCTAGAAGAGCAACAACCGCAATTGCTAAAAACTATCGTCGATTTGGCTATGTTTGGTGCTTCTGCGGAGGAACGGCGTCGCTCAGAAATTGTTCGCAGTTGCCGAACACTTACTGACCTCCATGAAAAGCTAAAGGAGCACGGATTTCAAATTTCGAAGAGTGGCACGTATCTTCGATTGCTCCCTAGAAATTATACCACCTTGGAGGGAAAAGGCATGTAGTCACTGTGCCTGTCAAATTGAGTCGCCCTGAGGCAGATCACCATAAGGCTCATGTCGATCAACATTTTTGTGTCGCCACAATAAGATCCTTGGAAACGCTGGCATCTATTCTCGGGCCAAAACAAGTGTTTTTTTTGTCCCAAGATGATAAAGCCCGGGTACCTATAGGTTTGACAGCGGCAAATAAACAAGCTCCTCTCCTGATGCATGTCGAATATCGTGTCTCATTGCCTGATCATGATTGGGTGATTGCTACAAGGCACAAATTGATCCCTAGTGTATATGCTGGGTGCATCATAAAAGGAAATGATATGGGCCGTGCTGAAGCAATTACTTATTCAGGGCCAACATACGTGGCGATTAGAAGTGGCAAACATTCCTCTTCGACAGCTTCTACTCATGCTGTGGACTTCAATAAACTTGCTACACTCCACAATTTCAAGGAAATTATGCGGGATGAAGAAGGACGCCTGAAACCAGTTGTTCTGATTTCATCTGATGGAGGACCCGATGAAAACCCGAGATATCCAAAGGTTATTTCCCATGCCATACGCCACTTTGTCAAGCATGATTTAGATGCAATATTCATTTTTACGAATGCACCCGGCAGAAGCGCATTCAACCGTGTTGAGAGAAGAATGGCGCCTTTAAGCCGGGAATTATCTGGACTCATACTTCCGCATGATTCTTATGGAACTCATTTGGATGAACAAGGGAGAACAAAAGATCATGATCTCGAAAAAATGAACTTTCAGAAGGCTGGAGAAGTTCTCACAGAAGTATGGAATAATATGGTTATCGACGGCCATGACGTCGTAGCAGAGTACCTCGAGCCCGATGACACTGCTGAAAGCTTTGTTCCAGACTTGCCTTCTCTGCAGTGGTATAGCGAGCATGTGCGAGAGAGCCAGTATTTGCTTCAGGTACATTAGTAAAATCTTATTTATTATTATTTTATCATTTACTTTTCTTATCTAATATGATTAAGATATCTTAATATTATTACCAGGTGGTGAAGTGTGATGACCACGCTTGCTGTGGAGATTTGCGGAGTTCTCTTCGATCTATTCTTCCTGAACGCTTCGTTATACCTCCTTAGCCAATTTTGCAGTCGTCTAGTGGTCTATGTATTCCGAAGCCTCAAGAGCATGATGGCAAGACGTTTGCTACATTTCTTCTGCGTCGGTCTCTTGGAATCACCCCAACGCATGAGGGCTTTGACAAATTGCCGTATGACCTGTATTGCCCTAGTCTGCAAAAGGATCGTCGGCAACTTTTGGATCGGACGTGCCAGTGGTGTGGATTGTACTTCTGTACAAAGAAGAAATTTAAGGAACATGTAAATTCATGTCACAAGCAACCTAATCCGAGCAGTAATAGTGTAGAGATGCACAATGTTCGTCCTTCACGCATCCTCACGCGACGATCAATCGGCAGATCGAAAGAAATTCTCTGCGTTGTGCGCGAAAATGATGACACCGAGTGGCTTGATGAAACCGATGTTGATTTTCAACAAAGCACAGTGCCAACAACTGACCTGCAAGATGCTTATCCAGTTGTTAGTGTTGAAGAATGTCTTGCTAATCCGTGGTCCGAGGACAATATACATTAAATATATTTATGTACTAGTACAAAACATGTTTTTCCTATGATTAAACTCTTCGTTTATTATTATTGTTATGGCAATAAAAAAAAACTTGCAACCTGGTGTAGACATTTTTATTATGGTCCTTAATTTCAGAATAAAATAAGATTATAGTTTATACCTGTATTTAAATTAAGATAATATTCAGAAAATTTTAAGATTCGTTGTAGGTACTAAAAATACACGTGATGTTGAGAAGGGGGAGGGGTGGTGGTCTTAAACCTCACTACGTATCACCAATGGGGGAAGGGGGGGTTAAAAAATGCTAAAAAGATCACGTGATTAATGGACAACCTCTTATCTACTTTATAACTTATCTATACTTTATAACTTATCTACAACTGAAAGCAACAATGGCTCAGAACGTCCAGGACATCATTAGCCGCTAAGAAATTATTTTTGGAGAACTGAAGCAAATAAACAACAACTATAAAAAAGATAGTTCAAGCAGGAAGACCTTGGCTTACTTAGAAGATCGTCTTTCTCGTCTGAACTCAAACTGGGAGAAATTTGTATATAATCATCAGCTACTGGAAAAAAGTGAAACAACGGATATTCAATACTTCAACGATGATGTTTTCAATAAAACGAAGAGGATGTACGAAGATATTTTGCAAGACATACTGAAGAGAAAGGCGGAGCTACCATCGGCATCTACAAGTAAGGTTCAAAATACTCCTTCGGCGTCACCTGAAAAGAGCAAAGATAACAAGTCGAAATTTTATTTCGAAGAGTTAAAGAAGAATTAAATTTCATGCATCTCCGCGGGAAACCAACGAGCCAACTGAAAAACAACAAGATCTTTTACGGCAACAATTCTGTAACTTTCGAGCTTTCGAGCGAACTGTGGGGAAAATTAACTGTGATGCAATGAGGGAAAAATGGGAACTTGAAGATAACTTAAACATATTGAAAATAAAATGGGATCAAATAGAAAAAACTAACTGGGAACTCGACTATATATCAAGGGATGAAGATCCAACTTACAGAGAAAAATATGAAAATATAGAAAGTATATACGATAATCTACGTAAGAAGCTGCAAAATAATATCTGGAACAACTCACACTATGAAAGGGCTACGCCAAAAATTATTATACCGGATTTTTATGGTAACTATAACCAGTGGTTAACATTTAAAGATCTCTACGTCGAAAGCGTGCATAACAATCCCATGTTGTCTAAAGCTCAAAAAATGCAACATCTTAAAACTAAACTAAAGGGCGAAGCGGAGAAACTAGTTCAACATCTCGGGATCAGTGCTGAAAACTACACATCTTGCTGGGAGATTCTTACTCATCGCTATGACAACAAAAGGCTTTTATTTACATCTTACATAAATACATTATTAAACCGAAATTCAATACAAGAAGCAAGCGCGGCCAGTATAAGAAAATTACATGACGTCATGCTAGAATGTATCAACGGGCTTAGTAATATTGGTTTGGATATAACCAGTTGGGATCCAATTATTGTTCATTTATTAATCCAAAAGCTGGATAAATCAACCTACAACGAATACATCAAAGACCTCAAGAAACCGAGAGATTTTCCAAATTTAGAAGAATTTACAAACTTTTTAGAATCGAAATTTATGGCTTTGGAAGCATTACAAGGAAATCATCAAAAATCATCGTCAAATAAATATTCGCCTAATAAATACTTCAATAATATATCAACAAATCGCAATAATAATTATAAATATCATACACCGAGGTCATCGTACTTTAATAAGTTTCAAAAGACGGCAAATACACACTTCGCCACAACAAAAATCTGCCCGCTTTGCAAAAGAAACCACGTATTGATGAACTGTGACAAATTCCTTGCAATGAATGGAAATGCACGCAAAAACACAGTAAGCAATTTACGTGTTTGTTCGAATTGTTTGTACAGTCATGGAGAACAGCGATGTTTTTCGCAAAAAAGGTGCAAAAAATGTGATATGTCACATCACACTCTCATGCATGATATGGAACCTCAGCAACCTAGCAGCAGCGAGCACCGAATAAATAAATCACTATCGACTTCATCTACATCTCATGCTGTGAACAATATTACTAATGAGGAAAAAGAAGTTTTGTTAGCGACTGTACTTTTAAAAGTGAAGACGATCGATGGAAATTATATCAACATAAGAGGTTTACTTGATCAAGGTTCACAAGTTAGCCTTATTACAGAGCATGCTGCGCAACTTCTCAGATTACCGCGGCGAAAAATGAGCGCCGTTGTGTCGGGTATCGGGTCATTGTCCGGTAATTGCAAAGGTTCTATTAACTTAGAATGCAAATCGATTAATTCGGAATATGAATTCAACATGCAAAGCCTACATAGCTATCTTTATTTGCATGGTTACAAAAGCTGTGCATCTTGAATTAGTTTCGGATTTAACTACGCAAGCATTTCTCGCCGCCTTCAAAAGAATGTGTGCGCGCAGGGGTACACCAAAACAGATGTATTCAGATAACGGTACAAATTTTGTAGGAGCTGCTAAACTACTTCAAGAAGACTTTGATCGAACCCACACTTTCCGTTCATCTGAATTTTATGATGAAATTAGTAACATGAAGATTCAATGGCATTTTAACGCACCTTTTTGGCCAACAGCTGGTGGCCTTTGGGAAGCTGCCGTTAAATCAATGAAATATCATTTAAAACGAGTTCTAGGAGAGCAGAAGCTGACTTATGAACAATTTTATACCTTACTTACTCAAATTGAGGCCTGTTTAAATTCACGCCCGCTTTGTCCATTAACGGAAGACGTGGAAGACCTGGAATATCTCACTCCGGGTCATTTTCTCATCGGTGGTTCCTTATTATCTCCACCACATGAAGAAGAAAACCTTATTCAAATTGACTTAAGAAATAGATGGAGATTGATAGAACAAATGAACTTACACATATGGAAGCGCTGGTCAAATGAATATATACATCAACTGCAAGTAAGAAGCAAGTGGAAACAAACTAGAGAAAATTTAGAGAAAGGAAATCTGGTGCTGGTGAAGGATGAAAACGTACCTCCCGGAAGATGGACCATCGGGAGGGTTATAGAGCTATATAAAGGCGCTGACGACAGGGTCCGAGTAGTCACCATTAAAACTAAAAAAGGGTTACTGAAACGACCTATAACAAAACTGTCACCATTGCCGCAGCAAACAAATTTACGTAACAAAGAAGAAATACAAACCGAAAATCTTTAAAAACAACGAGAACGAGGTTGTACAAAAATAAATAAAGCAAATTTATTGTCTTTATTCCTTATAACTATGATAACTACAATGGGAATAGTAAATTCAGCACCAACAAATAATAACTTTGAGGTCACATTCATACAAAATAACCATCCAATGTATTTCGACGATGCAGGGAAACTACAGTTAATACATGACGAATGGACGCTTTTGATTTATTATAACTTAACATCATACTGGGAAGCTTCGAGTAAAATTAACATTCATATTGACCAGATGGACAGACTTTGTCAGAGAATATCACACGAGTATAAGCCATGCGAAGCAGTCGTCAATCAATTAAGTCATGAATTGCATCATTTACTTGAATATAATACAATGTTATAGTCATCGCATTCACGGCAGAAGAGAGGCTATTTCGATGGAGTTGGAAAATTAGCAAGAACACTTTTTGGGGTGTTAGACGCAGACTTTGCTCAAAAATACGAAAGAGATATTCAAAACTTACAAAATAACGATAATTACCTATTACAACTTATAAAGAACCAAACACTTATTATAGAAGCCGAAAATAACTTAGTGAAAAGAAATACTGAATTTATTGATAAACAATTCCAAGCAATAAATGCCTACATGAATCAAACTTGCAGCGCATTCTACACCGCTGGAGCTTCCGAAAATATTTACTTTTGAAGATATGTCAAAGTGATTTATTTCTTGATGTATTTCAAATCATATTAATTTTTTTTTAATGTTTACTTTTATTCTTTTACTTAAACTTTATTTTAAACGTATTTTCTTTTGTATATGTTTTGCTGTACTGGATGCCCATCCACTATTTGTATCTTGTCTCGGGAGCATGTACGGTTCACGTACAGATTTTCATATAGCTGACGATGCGACCTAGTTTATGACGCATTAGATCGAAATATATTTAAATTAATTAGTCGTACAATTAACATCGCAGTTGACGGGCGGCTCTCACCGCGGATTGGCATCCAACTTAAACTTTGTAACTTACGTAATAAACTCTTTACTCGCTAATCCTGTGGTTTATATCAACTCAACTCTACAACGAGCCATACAAATTTAATATACTCAAATCTATTAATATTCACTCAAGTAAGACATTAATATATTAATACAGTTTACTGGTCATATTAGTTGATTAAACTTTCATTCTTTTGGTTTAAGCCTTTTTAAGGCAGAGGCGATAATATCACAAACAAAAATTTTGTTTATCTTTCTTTTTTTTTGTCAATTTTGAAAGAAAGTTTGTTACTCCGTGAATCTTCATATTTTTTATTTGAAAAGAGGTAAGAAACAAATTTTTAATATGTATTTACGTATATTCTTCAAGTTGTTTGCTTACCTCAGCAGTTACTATCGTAGTTAGATAAGTGGACTTTTTACTTGGTGGGAAAAATATTCCCGCCGCCCGTGGCGTGTTATGTACACATTTGTGGAACTAGTTCAAAAATATTTCCTCCACGGCAACTAGTTCCTTCTTTTCTCAGATTTTTATGAAAAATGCCGCGCTATTTGAATGAAAATGATATTGAAAAGACATTGGAGCAGATTTTCGGCATTCCCGATGATGGCTCAGAAGACGGATTTGAGTCTGATGAGGCAGAAGAGTTCAACGTGAATACAATACAACGGTTACTTGAATCGGATTATGTTTCAAGTAACCTTTTACAAAATTCTCCTGCTCATTTGAATTCTACACCTAAAAATAGTTCAGAGTCAGGTACATCTACAGTAGCACTATGTTCACAATTAGATAACTCGCAGCCAGAAGCCTTTGATAGTACAATCACCCTTAGAACAAGAACTGACTGATGAATCTGAATGTGAAGATGAGTCATGGGGGAAGGATTTCTGGACAACCAGGCCAGATCCCGATGAATTTTATAAGGTGACAATAAAACCTCGGTATTTATTGAATAGCACGTCCAGTAGCGCATTTCAAAAAGTATTTTAGTGATGAAGTCTTCGATTTTATTGTTACTCAGACAAATTTGTATGCGGAGCAGCAAAATATTTTAAAAAATCAGCCTGTTGACAAACAGGAAATTAGTGCTATTTCGGGCATTCTCATTATAATGGGTTATCATATTCTTAAACGAATCGATTTATATTGATCATCGATCCTGGATTTCTTTTTTTCTTCAGAAATAGCTGAAGTTATGCCAATAAAACGCTTCAAAAAATTTTAGAGACTGCATTTGAACGATAATAGTCAACAACCAAGTAGAGAAGATGTAAATTTTGATAAATTATATAAAAATCGTCCTGTTATATCCTTACTTAGTCAATCATTTCAAAACAATGCCTCTAATTCCTCTTCCCAAAGTATCGATTAGAGCATGATACAATTTAAAGGAAGGTCCAGTTTGAAGCAGTACATGCCGCTAAAGCCTATAAAAAGGGGCTATAAAGTGTGGTGCTGTTGTGATAGTAGCACAGGGTACTTATATGACTATGAAATTTGTACAAGCAAAACGGGACATGGAACAGAATAGGGTCTAGGGGCTTGTGGGCAACCCACATTATAAATTAAATACTTATATATTCATATATAAAATACACAAAACACATAATACATACTTGCATAAAATATTAAGATATACATAATAATACGTGGATGCGCGAGCGCAGCGTCGCCCGGCAAGTCGCCGTGCCCGCCGCCCTCGCGCCCCTCACCTCAGCTGGCACCTAGCGACACATTCGCTCCGGATCGCGCCACCAGTCACAACCTCACCGTCTGACGCGAAGCCTGTGTTGCTTGACCCTTTGCGCCACGCTATTCTTAATATTGCCACGTGTTTACCTAAATTCTATATTTATGTCTATGCTTATTCTTCCGCTATCTTAACCTATGTGCACAGTGCTCTTGACTTTCTCCTTCTATATTATTGTAATTCTGTGAACTTATTGTGTTGTGAAATATACGCTTATATACCATAAGAAAGACTTATTCATTATCACACACGCATCCTTACAACTGGTGACCCCGTTGAGAACACTTTTCGAGCACCGCTTCGGAAGAATATCAAACACTAACGGCTCGCAATGATGACGTAAAGAAAACGGACGAATCTGATTCGCCGGCGCAATATCAGGTGATGACGGAGGCATTTCGAGTTGGCGTTAAAATACCCCCAACCGCGGCAACGACCAGCTCGGGAGGAGAATCGGCCCTGGAGGTAATGGCCCGCCACATTGTGGAATTAACCAAGCAGGTCAGCTCCCTCACAACGCAAATAGACGAGTGTTACCGTTCCCGTTCCCGCACGAAACAGAACTCGTACCAGCAGGGACAGCGAACACCATCTTCTCGATCTCATTCGAATTATAGGAAATTTTCGCAATGTTGGTACCATTTCAAATTTGGAAAGCAAGCGAAGAAATGCATACGACCTTGCGACTTTAAGTTGGGAAACGCTCAAGGCAATCTGTAATGGCGGCCGCAGGTTGCCCTCCAACTACAAATGGTCGTCTCTTCGTGACAGATTGCAGGTCGAAAATTCAATTCTTGGTGGACACTGGAACCGACTTATGCATTTTCCCCCGGTCTGCACTGCGTGATTGACGTGTGAAGACCAATTACCAATTGTGTGCGACAAATGGTTCCACGATCGACACATATGGTTCCGTACAATTTAATATTAATTTAGGCTTACGTAGAGATTTTTGTTGGAAATTTATTATAGCAGATGTAACTAGAGCTATCATTGGTGTAGATTTTTTATCCTATTTTAACCTGCTAGTAGATGTACGCAATAAACGCATAATAGACGGTACAACTAAATTGTCAACTGTAGCTTTTGTAGCAATAAATAATATCTAGACGTAGATGAAATGACGAGAAGTCGTTCAACAGCTGAATGATGGACATTGGCAACCCCTTGCTTTCTTTTCCCGCAAGTTAAGTGCAGCGCAGAGAAAATATTCAGCATACGATCGCGAACTCCTCGCCATTTACGAAAATATTAAATATTTTCGCCACCAGTCACAACCTCACCGTCTGACGCGAAGCCTGTGTTGCTTGACCCTTTGCGCCACGCTATTCTTAATATTGCCACGTGTTTACCTAAATTCTATATTTCTGTCTATGCTTATTCTTCCGCTATCTTAACCTATGTGCACAGTGCTCTTGACTTTCTCCTTCTATATTATTGTAATTCTGTGAACTTATTGTGAAGTGAAATATATGCTTATATACCATAAGAAAGACTTATTCTGTTCGCGACAACGCGACGACGCGAAAGCGCATCATCGGCCGTGGACTCGTCACGACATGTTTGAGACTGTTTCGTTCGGCAAAAAGTGACGTCATACCACTCTCGTAGTTTTGAATGTTATTATTAGTGTTTTTTCTAAATTAATAATGTTTTTTCCTATATAAATAAGTAATTACATTAAATAATAATTATAAATAGATTTGGGTTCCGTTTTAGATAATAATTTTCGACTTTATATCGCATTTGTATAGTTGTACTATGATTTGCCGCATTAATCGCTTTTTTATATAATAGTAACTTCCGTACAGTAAAATTATTAATTATTATTTGTCATAGTTTTCTGTAACAAAATAACAGATTTGTATATTCCTAATGTGTGTAAATAATTAATGAGAGATATTTTATCGTAATTACTTGTGTGAATTTCGTCATACTTTTCGTGTTTTTTGTAGTTTTTGTACCTTCTAAGCTCAATGTCGCCGATATAGCCACCAGAGAAGTACCATCTGATTTTGGAGCTGATCATGAATGGTATCACGGGCCTGCCTTCTTGAAAGAAAATCCAAGTACCTGGCCTATCGAAAAACCAGTCGTGTCAAATAATACTGGTGAAGAACATACTTTTACCGTTAAAGAACTCCAGCCGAAGACAAAATTACGTGAAGCAATTCCTGATCCACAACGCTCCTCAAAATTGGAGCGACTACTTCGTGCCACAGCTAGAGTCTTGCAATTTTTAGATATCTGCAGAAATAAAAAAGAGAAGATCTTTTATAAGCGAACACGTAGAAATATGGAATCTGATCCTACGTGGAACAAACGAAAAGAAACATTACCAAAGAAATCTACTACTCTACATAGTAAGAAATCTATGGATTCCAACAATTTTCTAATATTAGATTCGAAGTACATTACAAAAGCAGAAAATCTTCTCATCCGAACCTCTCAAGAAGAATCATTCAATGAAGATATCACAGACTTAAGATACAACAGGACTATTGCCAAACAAAGTCGCCTTCATTCACTACCCGTAGAACTCCGAGACGGCATTGTCGTTCTTCGCAGCCGTATAGCCGCCGCCGAGGGAATAAAAGACGAAACAAAGAAACCACAAGTCTTAGATGGAGATAACTACATCACACAGTTATACATTGATTGGACCCACCGTTGTCTTCACCACAGCAGCACTGAAATAATAGTAAATGAAGTACGTCAACACTTTTGGGTAATTCGTCTTCGTCCCACCGTGAAAAGGATAGTTCATCAGTGCCTGAAATATCGTACTCGCAAGGCACAACCGCCACAGTCTTCTACGGGTGATCATCCCAAATCCCGTCTCGCTCATCATCGAAGACCATTTACATACACCGGCTTAGATTATTTTGGCCCTCTCACAGTAGTCGTCGGCAGACAACACGTGAAACGTTACGTCGCACTCTTCACGTGTCTTACCACTAGAGCAGTTCACCTGGAAATTGCCACCAGCTTAAGCGCAGACTCTGCCATACTTGCATTGCGAAGATTCGCTGCATGTCGAGGATGTCCTTCCGAAATTTACACAGATAATGGTACAAACATGCATGGAGCAGACAAAGAACTTCGAGAAGCATTCAAAGAAGAAGCCAGTCGTCGAGGCATCGCATGGCGTTTCATAACACCATCTGCAACATTCATGGGAAGCGCATGGGAACGTCTTGTTCGCTGCGTGAAAACAGCTCTACACACTATTCTTCGTGAGAGATATCCCCGAAAAGAAATTTTGGCTACATTACTCTGCGAAGTAGAATATACTGTGAATAGTCGTCCCCTCACACATGTTTCTGTAAACAATGACGACGAGGAATCTATAACACCCAATCACTTTTTACTTGGGGGTTCAGCTCGTCTACCTGGCACATTTAGTGAGGACGACATTGATAGCAAAAAGCAGTGGAGACGCTCACAGATATTAGCGGACATGTTTTGGAGACGCTGGGTTCGCGAATATCTCCCTGAACTTCAACACCGGCGGGAGCCTCATGGTCGAGGCCCTACTTATGAAATAGGTGATCCGGTACTTATAGCCGACTCACAACTTCCAAGAAATACGTGGCAAAGAGAACGCATAGAAAAAGTGTATCCAGGTGCAGATGGACAAGTGCGAATAGTTGAAGTACGCACTAAGGGCGGTCTTTTGAAAAGGCCAACAAAAAACTCGTTCCGCTTCCAAAGTAATAAGACGTCGTCGCTCACCGCGGGAAAGATGCAGCATCACATCGGGACCTGATTCTGCACGGCGGGAGAAATGTTCGCGACAACGCGACGACGCGAAAGCGCATCATCGGCCGTGGACTCGTCACGACATGTTTGAGACTGTTTCGTTCGGCAAAAAGTGACATCATACCAATTACATAAGATTGCTGTATGAAAAGCGCCAACGTCGAACTTCCGTTAGTTTGTATTTAGTACAATAAATTGTCTTTTCAGCAATTGCGTAATGTTCTTTTAATTTTAATAAATAATATTTTTTGTAAGAATTGACCATTCCATATTCCCACATCGAAGTGGAATCGTCATTCGTAGGGTTAATTTGTATTAAGTTTTAATAGAATTAAAGTTAATTTTTAAATCATTTCGGTTTTTTTTCAATCCTCCGTCTGTCGCAAACGTAATTGGCGCAGTCGGTAGGATATCCGCGGGAGACCTCAAGACCACGTTTCACATCGATATTCGCGTCGCGAGTCACCCGGGTTGGCTATCAAGCACCGTTCCGGATATCCTGAATCTACGGACCAGCAGCAGACCAAAGGAAGAATCCGAAAATTGATTCACGAAGAAAAACCAGAAATGCTATATTTGTAAGTACACTTGAATTATTCTCGTGTTGCTCCTTTGAATCTTAAACTTCAAGATTTACCATCCTAGAGCCTCTAGATCGCGGGAGCCTGAACCGCGCCAGGCCCGCAGACAATTAGCAGATAATAATAGAGATATCATAGGATTAGATAATTTAGAATTAAATAATTTAGAATCGAAGATAGTTAATTCAAAAGAGATAATAATGTCGCAGTGTAACCCGGATGAAATTTTTAAGGCTCTTCGCTTAGTCCCGGAATTTGATGGAAACCCTAACGTCCTTACTAGGTTCATTAAAATTTGCGATTCATTGGCTACGCAATACCTTAGTAATAACCCTGGTAGTGAATTTTCTAATCTGTGTTTATTAAACGGAATCTTAAATAAAATAACAGCTGCATGCACTATAAGTTCGAACGGCATACCAGAAAGCTGGTTAGGCATACGAACAGCCCTCATTAATAATTTCTCCGATCAACGTGATGAGACCGCTCTCTATAATGACCTCTCCGTAGCGACTCAAGGTAATCGAACACCGCAAGAATTTTATAATCATTGCCAAACTTTATTTAGCACCATTATGACATACGTAACCTTGCATGAGACCATAGCCACCACAGTCCAAGCGAAACGAGAGCTTTATAAAAAAGTTACAATGCAGGCATATGTACGTGGATTAAAAGAACCGCTAGGGTCCCGTATACGATGCATGCGACCGGACACAATTGAGAAAGCCCTTGAGTTCGTTCAGGAAGAGCTTAACGTCATGTATTTACAGCAACGTGAGTCTTCCAAGGTTCAAACAACCCCTAAACCAACCCCTTCATTACAACCAGTAGTATTTACTCCTGCAAAACCTTATAATATCCCTCATAATATACCTAATTGGCCAACTCCGCTCCCAATGGGACCTCCACCGCAACCTTTTAAATTTCCGGGACCTAATCATAATCAACCACGCATGCTTACTAACACACAAAGGATGTTCTCTGCACCTCCACCGAATTACAACCCCCGTAGTAACATTTTTAAATTACCACCGCGAAATAACCCCCCGCAAGGTCCTCAACCTATGAGTGGTGTCCAACGCTTTATACCCAAACCTTTACCTTTAAATAATAATAATAATCCGTCGCCGTCGAATTATTTCAAATGGAGGGAAATGAACGTTAATGAATGTGCTACATATGACGACTATTGTTACGAGCCGGAGTACAATTACTATACTGACTATTACGATACTGAGTTTGCCCCCGGATTTACTTATGACTTAAATAATTTAAATACGACTTTTGAAAATAATTCTTTTGACTCTGAAGCACAAATAGGTGCAAATGAGCAGGACCAGCAGGATTTTCAAGAGGTTTCGAAATTACAAAAACCAAAATAGAATTAAATCTTCAGACACAAAGACAGCTTCCATATATACAGATAAGAAATCCTCCTTTAAAATTTTTAATAGACACCGGTGC
This sequence comes from Heliconius melpomene rosina, assembly GCF_056956725.1. Taxonomy (NCBI): domain Eukaryota; kingdom Metazoa; phylum Arthropoda; class Insecta; order Lepidoptera; family Nymphalidae; genus Heliconius; species Heliconius melpomene. Next base: position 10,394,002 of record NC_140393.1, read on the forward strand.
TAATCAGTCTTTTATTAGTCCCGAAGCCGTCGAAAAATACTTCGCTCACTATCCACTACAATTTGATCCTTTCGAAGTAACCAACATACACGCGACAAGTAGAAACGATTATTCTATTACATTGCCGTGTTTTGCGGAATTCAATGACGTTAATAATATCAAGTTATTCGTATATCGCTTTCATGAATACTTCGACGGGTTAATAGGTTTGGATTTATTAAGTAATTGGGAAGCTCGTATAGATTTGAAAGAACAAAATTTATTTACAAAAAACGCATCCAACCCCATTCGAATGTATAAATCGTGTAATGTTAACTTGTACGAGGATATTATCCCTGCGGAGACTTCCAAAATTATGCGTGTTCCCGTCGACATTGCGGAAGGTGACGCTTTTATTAGAGAACAGACACTATGTAATTGCATTGTTCATGAATGCATTACTTCTGTGAAAAATAATCGTTGTTATTTAGAGATCGAAAATCCGACACCTAACGATATTATATTCTCGCTCGATCGTCCGGCTCACGCGGATTTATTTAACGTTGAGTGCACGAGTACTCAACAACTAAAGACTCGCACCCAAGACGTTATTTCACGCTTACGTACAGACCACCTAAATCCAGAGGAAAAGGCTAATCTCGTAGCTCTTTGTTCCCGTTATTCCGACGTATTTTACATTGATGGTGAAAGATTAACTTTCACGAATAAAATTAAACACAGAATAAGAACTACCGACGAGGTACCGATCCACGCTAAGAACTACCGATATCCCTTTGTACACCGACAGGAAGTAAAATCTCAAATAGAAAAAATGTTAGACCAGGGCATTATTAGACCTTCCGAGTCCGCTTGGAGCTCACCTATTTGGGTAGTACCCAAGAAGGTAGATGCTTCCGGGAAACAAAAATGGCGTTTAGTGGTAGATTTCCGTAAGCTTAATGAAAAGACGTTAGATGATAAATACCCTATCCCTAATATTAATGATGTTCTTGACAAATTAGGGAAATGTCATTATTTTACCACCCTTGACTTAGCTAGTGGATTTTATCAAGTAGAAATGGATCCCCAAGATGTATCGAAAACAGCGTTTAATATCGAACATGGGCATTTCGAATTTCTTCGTATGCCCATGGGTTTAAAGAATTCCCCTTCAACTTTCCAAAGAGTAATGGATAACGTACTCTGCGGACTTCAAAATGAGATATGTTTAGTCTACCTTGATGATATTGTAGTATATAGTACGTCGCTTCAAGAACATATGGTTAATCTCGAAAAGGTTTTTAATAGATTACGGGAATCTGATTTCAAAATACAAATGGATAAATCTGAATTTTTGAAGTTAGAAACTGCCTATCTCGGTCATATAATAAGTGGAGAAGGTGTCAAACCAAATCCAGATAAGATCAAGGCCATTGAAAATTATCCATTACCTAAAACTAGTAAAGAAATTAAACAATTTTTAGGACTATTAGGATACTATAGGAAATTCATCCCCGACTTTGCGCGCCTAACGAAACCCATGACAAAATGCCTAAAGAAATCCAATAAAATTATACTAGACTCTGAATATACTAACTGTTTTGAGAAATGTAAAACTCTACTGACAAATGACCCTATATTGCAATACCCAGACTTTACAAAAGATTTTATTTTGACAACTGACGCTTCAAACGTAGCTATAGGCGCCGTTCTTTCTCAAGGCCCCATAGATTCCGATAAGCCTGTCTGTTATGCTTCTAGAACTTTAAACGACAGCGAGTTAAATTATAGCACAACAGAGAAGGAACTTTTAGCTATTGTATGGGCAACTAAGTATTTTAGACCTTACTTATTCGGAAGAAAATTCAAAATTTATACTGACCACAAACCTTTACAGTGGCTAATGAACATGAAAGAACCAAATTCCCGCCTTACGCGTTGGAAACTTAAATTGAGTGAATATGACTTTACTGTATTATATAAAAAGGGTAAATTAAACTCAAACGCAGACGCTCTTTCCCGTATCGAAGTTCACACAAAAGAAGCATTATCTTTAATAGAGGAAATAGATGAGCTTAATTCTTTATTCGGTAATCCATCAGAAACTGTTCTGGGCCAAGCTAACTCTTCTACAGAGACAGTTCACACGAGTACGGAAAACCCTATCCTAGAAATCCCGATAACTGACGAACCACTCAATAAATTTCACAGACAGATCTATTTTTATCTTGTGACTGACGTTAAGAGACGACCTGTAGTTACAAAGCCCTTTGACACTCATACGCGTATTAGTATTCAATTATCTGAGTCAAATTTAGAAGAAGATGTGATAAATGCTGCTAAAGAATATATTACCCCAAAAATAAAAACAGCTATTTTAATAAATCCTCCCCTGGCTATGTATTCAATTATACCAATCCTGCAAGATAAATTTAAGAGCTCCTCCTTTAATCTCGTTCTAGCTAAAAAAGAATTAGAAAATGTCAAAGAATATTTGCGTCAACAGGACATCATCCGTCATTATCACGATGGTAAAACGAATCATCGTGGTATCAACGAATGCTATTTAGCTTTGTCACATAAGTATTACTGGCCTAAAATGAGAGAACAAATAACAAAATTTATTAACGAGTGTACTAACTGCGGCCAAGCCAAATATGACAGAAACCCGATTAGACCACAGTTCAATGTTGTTCCACCTGCTACCAAACCATTTGAGATAGTTCATATGGATTTATTCACGGTTCAAAGCGAAAAATATATCACTTTCATTGACGTTTTCACTAAATACGGTCAAGCTTACCATCTTCGTGACGGCACAGCTTTAAGTGTTCTGCAAGCTTTATTACAATACAGTACTCATCATGGCATACCTATGACTGTTATTACCGACAATGGGACTGAATTTACTAACCAGTTATTTATGGAATTTACTCGACTTCATAAAATTAACCACCACCGAGTGTTAGCTCATTCGCCTAACGACAATGGTAACATAGAACGATTTCATTCAACCCTTTTAGAACACCTAAGACTTCTCAAATTAAACCATAAAGATGAACCAATAATCAATCTTATACCCTATGCTATAATAACGTATAACAGCTCCATACATAGTTTCACCAGATGTCGCCCTTTCGACCTATTGACTGGACATTTTGACTAGGGATTGTACGGATATGGGGTGCTTGGTCGGATAACCTCCTCGTGTGTTCGCTCGCTGTTGGCCCTTTCTCGAATGCTTGTCATTCGGGGGGGACGAACAGTGTGCGGGCCGGTGCACCCTGGGCGGCGAGTAATTGGTGCCCACAGGATTCGTCCTTGGGTAATGATTGCTCGCTGGCTAATAATTCGACGTGGTTCTCCGCGTGGTTCTCCGCAGTGTTTCAGGTGCGGACAAGCTGGGCACAAACAAAATCAGTGCTCGGCGGCACCTCACTGCCCGGTTTGCGTGGCGGCAGAACACCCCGCAGACCACACAGTGGGTAGCGCCATATGTGCGAAAGCCAGCTCCTCGAGGAAGAGGAGGAGTGGCAGGAAGGGAGGAAATGGGCCACCAGCGGGCAAGCCAGACGCCCCAGTTGGGCGAGAGGAGGCGCAGCACATGGAAGACCAATAATGGCTCTCCGTGTGCTGCAGGCGAATATAAATCACTGTGCCAGGGCCCAGGACTTATTGGTCCAAAGCCTGGCGCAGTGGTCTATCCAGGTGGCGGTTGTTTCGGAGCCCTACAGCGTTCCTGACAGAGACAACTGGGTAGCCGACAACACCGGGGTGGTGACTATTATCACCCAGGTCGCAGCGGGCTCTCCGCCCTTCTCACGAGTAGAGAGGGGTGCGGGATGCGTCGCAGCACTTGTCGGCGACCTAGTTGTCGTTGGGGTCTACTTTTCCCCCAATCGAATTCTTGCGGAGTTCGAAGAGTTCCTTATACGATTGGGGGAAATGGTAGAGCGATTTCGTCCGGCGGAAGTGGTGGTCGCGGGCGATTTCAACGCGAAGTCCAGCGTGTGGGGCTCCGCAACGACGGATGTGCGTGGTGTGACGCTGTCGGAGTGGGTTGTTGCCACCGGTTTGTCTGTGCTCAACCGAGGGACCAAGAACACGTGTGTGCGAAGGCTGGGCGGATCCGTCGTGGACGTTTCGTTCGCGAGCCCGGCCCTAGCGTGTCGTGTTCGGGGCTGGCGAGTGCTGGATGATGTGGAGACTCTCTCGGATCACCTTTACATCTTGTACGAGATCTCCACACATCCTGCGGTGCAACCAGCCCCCAGTCCAAACTCGCGAGGGTACGGACCGCGGTGGCAACTGAGTCGTCTCGACAGGGAGTTGTTGGAGGAGGCCGCGATAGTGGAATCCTGGCTGCCCCAGAGCTTGGCGTCTGCAGAAGACGCCGCATCCTGGGCGCAGGGGGCGCTGACGCGTATCTGTGACGCGTCAAAGCCCCCTTCCGGGCGCCGCCCTCAACGGCGGCAAGTGTACTGGTGGTCGTGGGAGATCGCGCAACTGCGTAACACCTGCGTTGCGGCGAGACGCCAGTACAGCCACTATCGCAGGCGGGTACAGAAGGTGCAGGAGGAGGAAGACCGACTGTACCGCGTCTATGTCGAGGCGAGAACGCAGCTGCAGGAGGAGATCGGTCGTGTGAAAGGCGAGTCGCACGACCGGTTGATCGCGGGGATAGACCAAGACCCGTACGGCACACCTTACCGAATGGTGCTCGGTAGGTTACGGGCTTGGGCACCACCACTGACGCAGACACTCCGACCGGACATTCTCCGAGGGGTTCTGTCGTCGCTATTCCCGCAGCGGGCCAGTTTTGCACCACCCAGTATGGCCCGCCCTGCAGCGCGTGAGGAGGTAGAGGAGGACGACGAGGACAGCGTCACACCACCGGTGGAGGAGGAGGAGCTCGAAGAAGCTGTACGCCGATCTCGGCTCAAGAGCACCGCCCCGGGCTTGGATGGCATTCCCGGCCGGGCGCTAACTCTGGCCCTCAACACCTTAGGGCCCAGAGTGCGAGGACTATTCACTGCCTGTCTGGTTCAAGCCATAATTCCACAGCGGTGGAAGACAGGCAGGCTAGTCCTCATCAAGAAGGAGGGTCGCCCGGCGGATTCAGCCTCCGCCTACAGGCCCATCGTGCTCTTGAGCGAGATCGCCAAGCTCTTCGAGCGTGTTGTAGCCAGGAGGCTACAACACCATTTGGAGGGCACAGGTCCGGACCTCTCGGACCACCAGTATGGCTTCCGTAGGGGGCGATCGACGGTGGATGCCATACTGGAGGTAAAGTCCTATGCGCAGGATGCGGTGGCCCAAGGCGATGGAGTCTTGGCGGTGTCTTTAGACATCGCCAACGCCTTCAACTCCCTGCCATGGCCCTGCATAAAGGAGGCACTGTTATACCATCGTGTGCCTCCATACCTGCGCCGCGTCATCGGGGCTTACCTGTCCGGGAGGTCTGTGACCTTTCCGGCTCCTGGAGGAGGTTGGAGGGAGTTTGTTGTGTCGGCCGATGTTCCACAAGGATCGGTGCTGGGTCCGATCCTCTGGAACATCGGGTACGACTGGGTGCTGCGGGGCGGCACCCTGAGGGGGATAAAGGTCCTCTGTTACGCCGATGACACGCTGGTCTTGGCGCAGCAGAGGACCTATCGGGAGGCGGCGGTCCTCGCGACGGCTGGAGTGGCGGAGGTCGTCGGCCGCATAAAGCGGCTGGGTTTGGAGGTCTCCCTCAACAAGTCCGAGGCAATCTACTTCCATGCTCCTCGAAAGGGCCCACCGGCAGATGCCCACATCGTCGTCGGTGGCGTCAAGATTGACGTCGCCCGGAGCATGAAGTACCTCGGACTTGTTCTGGATGGTCGGTGGAGTTTTCGGGGCCACTTTACATCCTTGGCCCCGAAACTATTGAAGACAGCGGCGGCACTGGCGCGCCTTTTGCCCAATGTTGGTGGGCCGAGCGCCTCTAGCCGTCGGCTGTACACCGGAGTGGTCCGATCGATGGCGCTCTACGGTGCTCCCGTATGGGCGGACGCCCTGGACCGGCACAACATCACCCTGCTGCGACGTGCGCAGAGGGTGATGGCCATCCGGGCGATACGGGGGTACCGGACCATCTCCGGTGAGGTGGCGTGCGTGCTGGCTGGAGTCATGCCGTGGGATCTGGATGCTCTGTCTCTGGCGTCGGTCTATTGCCGGCGTCGGGGCCTAGTGTCCGGGGAACCGGCAAGCCAGGCACGCACGGAGGAGGAGCGGGAAACCGCGGTTGAGTTGTGGGAATCCCGGCTGGCGACACCATCTGCCGGCCGGTTGACGATCGAGGCGGTTCGTCCAGTATTCCGCCAGTGGTTAGCGCGGCGTCACGGCGTCCTAACCTTCCGCACCACACAGGTGCTCACGGGGCATGGCTGCTTCGGGGGTTACCTGTGTCGGATCGCTGGGAGGGAGCCCGACGCTCGCTGCCACCACTGCGACGACTGCCTCGATGAGACGGCCCAGCACACGTTGGAGGTGTGCTCAGCCTGGGCGTCTCAACGTCGCGCTTTGCGCGACGTCATAGGGGACGACCTTTCCCTGCCGGCCGTGGTCAAGGCCATGGCCGGTAGCGAGACGTCGTGGGACGCGGTCTCATCCTTCTGCGAGGCAGTGGTGCTCGAGAAGGAGTCGGCGGAACGGGCGAGGGAGGCTTTTGCCGAAGTCGCCATCCGCCGTAGGAGACCGGGTCGCCGGAGGGCGGCACACGACCGCCGCCTTCCGCCCTAATGTGCCAGAGGGCGGTCAGCTTGGGGAAGCTGGCCGCCTACCAACCTGGCCCGAGTAGGCGCGCGCAGGTTGCTCCCGCGCGCTACTCAGAGCAGCCGTCGAGGGTGCCCACACACCCTTGACTCCGCGACGTGCCTAGCAGGCTCCCGCCGCCGCGATTCGTGGACGATTCTAGTCCCCGCGTCTCGCGGCCAGTGGCGGTCGAGGAGGAGCACCGTGAGGTTTTAGTGGGTATGCGGACGGCCTACATCTGCCAAGTCCGCGAGTCCCACATAACCCGCTCGAGTCCCCACTCGGGCCGGTATCCGTAAAAGGATTTCCTCACGTTAAAAAAAAAAAAAAAAAAAAAGGGATTGTACGGATATAGACATAACGCAACAACTTTTGCAACAATACACTCAAGTTCATAGGGATAAAATGAAACAAGTCTATGACATTATTAACTCATCCTCACTTGAGAATCGCACTGGATTGATAGAAAAAAGAAATGTAAATCGCGAACCTGAAAAAGAGTACGCGCCCCAGCAATCAGTTTTTATAAAGAACCCCCTTGCTAGTCGACAAAAGACTGCTCCACGATATACTCATGACACCGTGTTAGCCGACTTACCAGTTCATATTTATACTTCTAGAAAACGTGGCCCCATAGCAAAATCAAGATTAAAACGAGTTCCTAAAACAGCTAATTTGTTACAGGATTCTCCTAATAATAACTCTCCCAATGACTCAACTTCAGGAGATAAAACTCGAGAGCCTTAATGACGGACCAGGACTATTACCTTTCAAACTCGGATCCATGAAACTAACTACTCATCATCATACATTCATACAGTATGTAAAATTGGATGACATCGAAACCAACATCCACTCATTAGAGATTCAACTGCTTGACTGTAAAAATCGCATGAGTAATATAACATATAACTTGTATGAAATTCAAATTAATTACCTTGCTAACAAGCTTGGCAATATTGTAAAACAATTACATTCTTTAGAGCCTAGTAGAGTAAAAAGAGGTCTTATAGGCGGGTTAGGTTCTATGATAAAAAGTTTAACCGGTAATTTAGATCACAATGATGCGTTGAAATATAATGAGGCAGTTAGAGTATTAGAAAGTAATCAAGCAAAATTAGTATCTGAGTTTAACAGTCATATCAGCCTGAGCAAAGAGTGGATGTTGAAACATGGAAACGTTATTAGTCAGATAGTAGATAGCCAGAATAGGATCAATAGTACTTTAGAATTAATATTACAGGATAAAGCTATAAGTGACGACAGCTTGGCGAAATACGCAAAGTTTGCCCAACTTTTAGAACTAGTTAGTAAAAATATAGAAGATTTATCTTTAGAATTACTTAGAATAGAAAATAGTCTAGCGTTCATACATGCTTCTAGTACACATCATTCAATGATAGATATTGAAGTATTAGAATCTATGATCTTAAAGTTAAAATCAATTTACTCGGAAGAGCAGGTATTAGATTTAGAACTTAGGGAATATTACAATATTATTAAACCAGCGTCGTATTTTGTGAACAAACAAATAGTTTTTATATTTAAATTTCCAATTTATTCTAAGGAAACTTACGAATTTTATAAATTATCAGTAGTACCGAATAAACATAACCATGCCCTAATCCCACCTTTCCCTTTCCTGGCAACAATCGAGTTATCATTCGTGTACATGGAGGCTGAATGCCCGAAGGTAAAAAACTGGTATCTTTGTGAGAAGGAAATTGATCATCAGATCCGCACCAAATCAGATTGCATTCAGGAATTGATCACCAATCAAGTCATACAAGAAACTTGCGAATTCACTTCAGTCACCTTAACCAAAGCGGCAATGGAGAAGCTCGATGATCAACACTACACCCTGTCGTTTCCTCAACAAACGAAAGTACAATTAATCTGTAATCAGAAGGACTACACGTCGTTACAAGGAAGTTATCTGGCTACAATTCCTTATGGATGTCGTTTGAAATCAGAACAATTCACAATAACAAATGATTACAATGAAATCAAAGGACAACCCCTAAAACTAATGAAAATACCCTATCAAGACGAAAAGCAATCTAACAAAGTAACTCACATTCATCTTAAATCCATTGACCTCCAAGGACTGCATAATATCCAAGACCAAGTTATGATGATCCAGACTGCTATACAAGTCGACGAAGTACAAGAAGAAGCCTTGTACCATACTACAATACCGTTCTACAGTGTACTATTGAGTGCAGGCGTACTCGGAGTCATCGTCGCAACTCGACGTTACTTATGCAAACGTAATAAGATTGTGAAAAAGGAGCAGCAGCCATCGCACGAGGTCCTGCAAACACCTAGCAACCCCGAGAATATTCCGGCAACATTTTCCCTAAACGTGTTAAAATAGTTGCCATTCTATGGGGGGAGGAATTACATAAGATTGCTGTATGAAAAGCGCCAACGTCGAACTTCCGTTAGTTTGTATTTAGTACAATAAATTGTCTTTTCAGCAATTGCGTAATGTTCTTTTAATTTTAATAAATAATATTTTTTGTAAGAATTGACCATTCCATACTCCCACATCGAAGTGGAATCGTCATTCGTAGGGTTAATTTGTATTAAGTTTTAATAGAATTAAAGTTAATTTTTAAATCATTTCGGTTTTTTTTCAATCCTCCGTCTGTCGCAAACGTAATTTACCACTCTCGTAGTTTTGAATGTTATTATTAGTGTTTTTTCTAAATTAATAATGTTTTTTCCTATATAAATAAGTAATTACATTAAATAATAATTATAAATAGATTTGGGTTCCGATTTAGATAATAATTTTCGACTTTATATCGTATTTGTATAGTGTACTATGATTTGCCGCATTAATAGATTTTTTATATAATAGTAACTTCCGTATAGTAAATTTTATTATTAATTATTGTTTGTCATAGTTTTCTGTAACAAAATAACAGATTTGTATATTCCTAATGTGTGTAAATAATTAATGAGAGATATTTTATCGTAATTACTTGTGTGAATTTCGTCATACTTTTCGTGTTTTTTGTAATTTTCTAATAGATAATAGTTCAATAGTATATTGTGTTATATATCGTTTGATAGACATTTTCGTGTACCTTTTATATATGTAAACTCTAGATCTCTCGTATAAATAGTTATTAAAATATGAATGTAAATATGTCATAGTCATAGTGAAAATTTTGGTTAAATAAAGACAAAACGGCTCGGTGACTCTCGGCTCTTTTTACCGTTATTAGCTCAAACCGCCTCGCGTATAAAAGGCGCGCGTCGGGCGGCACAGAGTCACAGGGCGGCAACCAACAGCGAGCACAGCAACAAGCAAGGAAACAAGGAACATCGGAAACAAGATACAGTTAAAGAAGCCGACAGTCACCGACCGTTATACCGTTATCAAGATCGTGTTTCATTATCCTGTTTCAACCTCCTGTTTCAACGTTCTTATCAGAACGTCTGACAAGAACGTCTTGGGGTCTCAGCGTACTCCGTGTTCTCATGATCTGGAACCTATAGTGTGCAGGGCGTCGGCGGCTCATTCACTTGAGTTCCGCCCGTCCGGTACATATTCATTATCACACACTCATCCTTACAGGCTAATGTCGTAAAGAAATTGTCAAGAAAATTAGGACAAGAAGATTTCAAGACTCATGTTACATTCTATAAATTTTTTTGCGACTTTTCTCTCATGCAGTACTTGTATGAAAAAAATATTTATGCCACTGGAACAGTGAGATGAAATAGAGAAATTTCACCTAACATCATAAAAAATAACACAAATAGAAACGGCAGAAACAAAAGCCCAAAGTTGAAAACAGGTGAGTTAAAGTGGAGAACTAAATAAGATGTAGCATTTACTGTTTGGCAAAATACTAAAGAGGTTTTATTGTTGACAACTGCATTTCATCCTAAAGTAGAAGTAACATCTATACAAAGAACGCAAAAAAATGGCACCAGGGAGACTGTACATTGTCCTAGGGTTGAAGGGGACGTATGCCGTCGGAAGGAGAAGTAAACGCTGGTGGTTGCGGATATTCTACTTCTTGGTGGACGCAAGTTTGACAAACTCTTTCATTTTATATTCCCTAACATCAAGAGTAAAAAAGCTTACCAACTTAGAATTTCGGGTGGCTGTTGCCAGAGGTTTAATTGGTGGCTATAGCAGCAGAAAAAGAACATCAAGCTTGCCTACATACAGCTGCAAGAAATCACGCATAGCATGCCCAGAGGTATATCAAAAAACTGTAAATGCTGTACCTGAAGAACTGCGGTTTGTAAACGTAGGTGACCATATGCCGGCAGAGTTGGAGACTTGCCGAAGCTGTAAATTGTGCAGCACAAAGGTCAAAGATAAGCGTAGCAAAATAAAATGCAGTAAGTGTAATGTCCCTCTTTGCATAACGCCTTGTTTTGCACAATTTCACAGAACACAATGTCACAAATTTAGCTTGCATGTGAGTCTGTTGATGGGTAATGGGAATATTTTTACCACCTATTTTGCCAAAACTTCCGAAATAATTAATGTTTTTCTTTCAGTGTTTTATTTTTGTTATATGAATAAAAACATGCCAAAAATATAAGCGTAAGTTATTTTATTCCTCTGAATCCTTCTGCCTTATAAAGGGTTAACAGCATTTATTAATAAACATTGTTACTTTTAATTTAATTAACAAAGTCAGATCATTAAAATACTAGTCAAAGGTTTATAATTTGTACTTACATGTTTTACTGTGTCCTTTTTCTATTTGGTAAGAATTGCTTTAATTTAAGGTTCTATTGTAAACAATTCCAGGTGATAACATTTATCTCCCATAATGCCTGAAGAAAAGGAATTCAATTATTGAAAACATCATATAGTATAGAACATGTGAAAGATAAAGAGAATCACGTAGCAGATGCATTAAATGTAATTCAAATATTCCATACGAGCTCGGATTCATTACAAGCTCATTGTGGGGAGGAAATATCGTTAGACAGTACACCAAATGAAATGGGAATAGAAAAATCCTGTAATTACTGAGTCCAATTCACTGCTTTCAGACAATAAAACATTAAGTAATACAATACATTCATGCCAACAAGACAGTGATAGTGGCATACCAATTATTCACAGTTATCCACCGAAACGTTTAAGACGTTCATTTCAGAATTAAAGATGGATACCTGTGTTACAAGTATTTCCGCCGGCAAGTACTTAAGGCGATGAAAGATATTCTTTCTAGTACACATCGGAGAGATGACGACATCGTCCTACCAGTTTTCGACCCAACTGCGAGCGACCTTGGTGCTGAGTCCTGGTGCAACAACCTCGAAACACTCTTCAGGGAATTCGGGTGGAGTAGTATTGCTACCGTCGCTAAGGCAGGTAAAGCCTTAAAAGGGTCTGCACTGTTATGGTTCGAGACTTGGGATCCCGAAGAAGGTCGTTCTTGGGAAAATATACGTAGGGAGTTAACAGCTTTATTCCCTGAGAAGAAAATCTTACAGAAAAGTTGCAAAAGGCAGCGTTGTATACTTCTGACTCGGCCATTTCCCATTGCGAATATGTTAATGTGTTAGCATATTCGTGTAAAAGTGGGTAGATTTAGGTGAAAAAGAATATAAAAGCAGTGGAATTGTGTCAAACGGACACAGTTGCATGTAGACGGAAGCCCTGATAGGAAGGTATCTAGTGTGTAGTGTTGGTATTGATACGTGTCACTTATTGTAATTACGTGGAACCTCTGTCCGAGTACGTTGAAAACATATAGACGGTATGTATTTTTATGTGTTTATTTTAAAAACGTTAACCGCTTCCGTTTTCTAACATCAGTGATTACACAAAAGATAGACAGTAAAACGTTCCGTGAATGGGAGGAATATAAAGGCCGTCTTGATAAAAATTGTAAAATATTGTTTTCGACTTTTTTAAATTTTCTCAGAGAACGAGCTGATTTAATAGAAACTTTAGAACTTTCGAATCCTTCTGTCTTTAGCCACACAAATGCTAAAAATGTAAAAGTTAAAACAATGACTATACAAGATGGAAATAATAAATATAAAACAACTGATATTAATTCTAAATTAAATTCTATTTCTATTAAATCTAAATTATGTCAAAGGTGTAACGGTGACCATAAACTAAGTGTTTGTCCTCACTTTTTAGCATTGCCTAGTGATGCTCGCTTGCAAATTTTGCCAAGTTATAAAGTATGTTTTAACTGTTTTTCTTCAGGTCATTATGCTAATAACTGTAAAAAGGCAGGATGTAAAATATGTCGTCGTAAGCACCACACGCTTGTTCATGTTACAGAACACTTCAAGTCTAAACCCGCGTCAGCTACTGAGGCCGCCGTGAATATTAACGACAATAACAGTGGTACTAATGCATCGCCCGAGCTTACCGTTATCTGCACATGTTAAACAAGGCTATATTTTGCTTTCAACGGCATTAATAAAAGTAGTAGGTAGGAATCAAACGTTACACACAGCCCGCGCTCTTCTTGACAGTGGCAGAACGTCGTGTCTCATGACTGAGGAGTTCCACGAGAAATTAAGTTTATCGGCTTGTACTGTAAGCAGCACAATCGCGGGAATTAATAATGCATTGTCCACTATTAATAAACGAGCCGTCGCGTCGTGTCAATAACGTCAATGAATGATAATTTTAGAGCAAATGTTAACTGTTTCATTTTAAATTCTATTACTGACAACGTTCCGAGTACGCACGTAGATTTGCTAGGAATTGACATTCCTAAAAACATATGATTGGCTGATCCTGATTTTAATACATCTGGACCTATAGATATGTTACTCGGTGCTGATATCTTTTGGGACTTGTTAGGATTAGGATTGTCTCAAATGATAAACTTAGGAACAGGGCAGCCCATTCTTTATGAGACTAGGCTTGGCTGGCTTGTGTCTGGCCCGACTAGTGTTATCATCGATTTAAATTATATAAAAAATAAATGTCATGTTTCTAAACTTATTTCAGATGATGATAATGAAAAATATAATAATAATATACAACAGCTACTTACACGTTTTTGGCAATTAGAAAATGTTAATACCAGATCTCATTATTCTTCTGAAGTAAAACAGTGCGAAGAACATTTCGTAAAAAATATTGTGCGTCTAAAAAACGGGCAATTTTGTGTGAGGATTCCTTTAAAATATTCTCCTGAATTACTAGGAGAACCTTCATCTCGTGCCAAACATTGCTTTACTTCATTAGAACGTAGATTTAAATGCAAGCCTAAATTTAGTAAAATGTATAAAGACTGTAACATATGCTTGAATATGATCAGTTAGGTCATATGTCTAAGTGCGACAAGGTTGTTGTAATGATATCTAAAATAAAAAGAAAAATAAATAAACAAACGACTGTTTATTAGCTGTCATTGAAAAGAGACGTTGTTTTATTATAGGTTATGGGCCCGCGCTCATAATTTTCGCGATTTTGTAATTTTAACAAGAATTTTGCAGAGTTCGCAAGTGTTAAAGGATAATTACAAGACGATTGAACTGTGTTGTGCAGATTATAGCAGTGTATATTCCTATCGAAGTCTAACAATGTCGACGAACTATCTTGTGAATGTACCTAAGCTAACGGGGCGTAATAATTACAGTGAATGGTGTTTTGCGGCAGAAAATTTCTTAATCTTGGAAGGCACGAAGCACTACGTGCAGCCAGAGGGAGGAGGAGGAAAAGAAATAAAAACTGCAGATGACGAAAAAACAAAAGCAAAATTAATAATGACAATTGACCCGTCTCTGTATGTACATGTAAAAAATGTTAAAACTTCGAGTGAATTGTGGAATAAGCTCTAACAACTTTTCGATGATAACGGATTTTCACGTAGAATAAGTCTACTAAGGAATTTAATTTCGATTCGCCGAGAGAATTGCAATTCGATGACGTCATACGTGACGAAGATTATTGATACTGCACAGAAGCTTAGCGGAACAGGATTTGAAATAAATGACCAGTGGACAGGATCATTGCTGTTGGCGGGATTGCCTAATCGTTTCTCCCCTATGATTATGGCAATAGAGCACTCCGGAATACCTATAACAGCATATTCCATCAAAACGAAATTGCTGGATATGGATTTGGCAAGTCATGATGAGAGTGAAGTTAATGGTGCTTTTGCAATTCTATATAACTATTTATATGCATTTACTATTTATATGCATTTACTATATAACTATATAACTATTTATATGCATTTACCTAAAGGTTTTACTGAAAGAACAGAAAAGGGTCAAGTACTTAAATTAAAGGAAGCAATTTATGGGCTCAAACAGTCCTCAAGAGCGTGGTACAGGAAGGCAGATGAATGTTTGTTAAGCATAGGCTATTTTAGATCTAAAATAGAACCATGTATGTATACTAAAATGTAAAGTCAGTCGAAAACTATTGTAGCATTGTTTGTCGATGATTTTTTTATTTTTTCTAATAACACTAATGAGACTAAGTATTTAAAGCAGGTTCTTGCTAGTCATTTCAAGCTTAAAGAGTTAGGTGAAATAAAAAAGTGTCTTGGTGTCAATGTTACTGTTGATAAATGTAAGAAAACAATAACATTAAGTCAGAGAGTGTTACGTTCCCACACAACCCGGGAATCGCTGACCTAGGACCACCCAGAACATGTCCCACAACATTACCCATAATTTCATTTCCAATTAATACATTGCATAATTCTCTTAAATCTTAGAATTGTTATTTGAATCCCCGCACCTGCAGTTATAATTAAAATTAAAATTAAACGTAGAAATAAAATTCATTCTTGTCTCCGACTTTGAGCAAGTCTCACCTTTGTAACCATAAGTTCATTTTAATAAAGTATTTTTAATCAAAATCGTTTTTTTTTGGATCCTACGCTGCCACCGTACATAATTAGAGATTATATTGATCAGTTATTGCATAAATTTAACATGACACAATGTAAACCTGTTCAGACTCCAATGGAAATTAAGTTAAATGTATCCAAGAATGAACATTGTGTAAGTAGTTTTCCATATAAACAAATAATTGGAAGTCTTATGTATCTTGTAGTTTTAACTAGGCCAGATATTGCATATGCAGTTGGATATTTAAGTCAATTTAATAATTGTTATTCTTATGAACATTGTGCATATGTAAAGCGTTAGTAAAATCTGGTCAGATATAGTTAGTATGGGGGATGAAAGTTGCTCGCGTCCGTAGGACTCTCCACCTATTTCTAGGAACACCCTACACGTATCCCCTGGGTGGTGCTAAACGAGCGACACGCCGAGTCACAGGCGGCGGTAACTAACCTGACCCTGGTTTCCACAAACCATGAGGGATTAAATCCCCTCTAAAAGAGTGGCTCTGACACCCTGGGTAAGTGTCACAAGTATTCTCCCGCCTTTTAACTATGGAAATGTCGAATGCTAATGATAATGTGATGTCATGCGATCCGGCTAACCCCCGGCGCTCTCTGGTACCCGGGCCGGAGAGTGTGAAATCTGCTACCGAAGTCTCCACTGGAGTAGGTGACCAGGCTCCTGTGAAAGAAAATACTACTGGAAAACGTAAGATGGTGCAACAGGCGTTCCACCCGTCTCTATTTACAAGACCTAGAAGTCACTCACTAGGTAATCATCTTGACACAGATCTCACCGTCAACCATAGTGCACTTGAAACTGCAATACCTTTACAGCCTGAAACTCGACCGCCAGCATGGCAAAGGGTACCTGTCAATCGAAATAAGAAACGAAAAAAATCTTCTCCAACACCTTCTCCTGATAAGCTATATACAAGCAATAGATTCAATACACTACCCGTAGACCAAGTTGAGAGTGCAGAACCACAAGAGAAACGGCCGTCTAAACCACCACCAATCATCCTATACGGTGTTGACGATATTAACAAACTGACTGAATTGCTTGGTGCTGTAGCAAAAGGAGAAGAATACACTTACAAGATTGTGAATAAAAATCAGCTGAGAATACACTGCACTGAAATTAACATCTATAAGGAAATATTGTCAACAATTAGAGAGAATGGTTTAATAGGACACACATTCAACCGAAAAGATCAAAGGTGCTACAGAGTGGTCATACGAAATCTCCATCACTCGACACCACTTGAAGAAATAAAGTCTGACATAGAAAAAAACACAGGTAATGTAGTGTCTGGTGAAATAATAAATGTCAAATTTGGTCCTGACAAAAAGCCTACTTCTACATTCTTTGTCAACCTTTTACCTGGACCTAGAAATAAGGCAATAAAGGAATTGAAATACATTTATCACCAGGCTGTTGTGATAGAAGAACCCAGGAAGAAAACAACAGTCGTGCAATGCCAACGCTGCCAACAATACGGGCATTCAAAGAATTATTGTATGCGTCCTTACAGGTGTGTAAAATGTGGACAGTCACACAAGACTTCTCAGTGCCCTAAAAAGGACCGAAATACACCTGCGACATGCGCCCTCTGTAATGGCCCCCATCCTGCAAACTATAAGGGTTGCGATGTTTACAGAGAAATTCTTAATAAGAGGCTTAGACATCAGAAACCACTGCCAAAAGAGCAGTTCAGAACTGAGAAACCTAAAACCGATGAAGTAACACCCACAAATATTGACCCCATCAGAAGAATAAAATCTACAACAGAGACGTACGCAAATATCTGTAAAACAAATAAGACACAAACGGATAGTACATATGAATACACACAACAGCACCACGTTACTCCCAATATCGAAGAAATTCTCAGAAAACAAAACGATAAGTTTGAGCAAATCCTACAACAAATGAGTACCCTAATGGAACTCATAGTCAGGCTCGTCGACCGGCTTACAAAATGAATACTTACAGAGTAGCTACCTGGAACGTTAATGGATTAACAGCTCACAAACTGGAAGTTGAATTACTAATGGTGGAACATAAAATTGATGTACTTCTCGTATCTGAAACACATGCCAACAGTAATACAAACTTAAAATTTAAGGACTGCGAGTGCTATATGACTAATCATCCTGATGCAGATAATCAAGCGCGTGGTGGAGCAGCAGTCATTGTAAAAAATAATGTTAAACACCATTTAATCTCAAAATACAAGACGCCCCATATACAAGCCGCAACTATTTCAGTGGAAGATGGCAAAGGTCACATTAACTTCTCTGCAGCATATTGTCCCCCGAGACACAACATAAAAGAGGACATGTGGACAGACTACTTCAAACGTCTTGGAAATCGTTTTGTGGCAGGAGGGGACTGGAACACAAAGCACGTTCAATGGGGCTCCAGACTTACCACGACTAAAGGACGACAACTTAAATTAAGCACGGACAATAATAACTTATTGGTATTATCTGCCGGCGAGCCTACATACTGGCCCACAGACCCCAAAAGAAAACCAGACCTTCTTGATTTCTTCATTACAAAAGGCCTGTCTAAACACTACTTGAAACCAGAGTCATGCTATGATAGTTCGTCTGACCACACTCCTGTTCTCCTAACAATGAGTTCATTCCTTATAGAACTTGAGGAAAAGGAAAAGTTAACCAGCCGACAGACTGACTGGGAATCTTTCAAGGATTATATGGAGGACAATATCGAGTTAAACATCCCCCTAAAAACTCCAGATAACATCGAAGATGCAACTCTTTATATAACAGAACTTATACAAACAGCTTGTTGGATCAATACTCCTGAACCTAAACCGGACAACAGGCATTCAAATTACCCACTGGCTATTAAACATGCGCTACTAAATAAACGTAGGTTGAGGAGGATTTGGCATCAGAGTGGACTGGAGGCAGACAAGACCTTATTCAACACAGCTGCTTTAGACCTGAAAGAAATGTTGCAGAGGTGGCACGATGATACTCTAGAACTTCAGCTGGAATCATTATCACCCTCTGCGTCAAACAAATACTCCCTATGGAAATTCACTAAAAATTATAGCAAGGCACAAAGTACGAAATTCCCGCTAAAAACTGTGTCGGGATGGGCACGTACACCTCAGGAAAAAGTGGATGCTTATGCTGAACACCTGGATCAGGTATTTTCCCCAAATCCAGGAGGAAGCGCTGGAAATGAACCATATATAGATGAAGTGCTTCTGCAAGACTTCCAAATGTCACCACCACCTCGTCCCTTTACAGTGCCAGAAGTATGGAGAGTGATAACCAATCTTAAAGATAAGAAAGCACCTGGATATGACCTTATCACAAAGGAAATACTGAAACGGTTACCACGAAAAGCTGTTTTATTTATAACATCTCTGTTTAATGCTGTGCTGCGGGTCCAGTATTTTCCTTTGGCCTGGAAGTTCTCCCAAATCATTATGATCTATAAGACTGGTAAAGATCCTAATGAGGTTTCATCTTATCGGCCTATAAGTCTGCTCCCCATTCTCTCAAAAGTTCTGGAAAAGCTACTGATGCATAGAATACTGCCTATTCTTAGCGATGCAAAGGTGATACCCGACCATCAATTTGGTTTCAGGCTAGAGCACTCCACCACTGAACAAGTGCACAGAGTATGTGATAAAATCCGAAAAAGCCTCGAGGAAAAACAGTACTGTTCCTCTGTATTCCTCGATATTCAGCAGGCCTTTGACAAGGTTTGGCATAAGGGTCTTCTGTTTAAACTGAAGAGTAACTTGCCCCATCAGTACTATACCATACTCAAGTCTTACCTTGAAGACAGGATGTTTCAAGTGAAAGAAGCGGATGCAAAATCATCCTTCTTCCAAATAAAAGCTGGTGTACCCCAGGGGTCAGTTTTGGGACCGATACTGTACATACTATATACCTCAGACCTTCCGCAAACTGAAGGAGTCACAACGGCAACATTTGCTGACGATACTGCCGTACTAGTCAGTCACGAAGACCCAGTTATTGCATCTCAGATTCTACAGGGATGCCTGGATAAAATCACAACATGGCTTGATAGCTGGAGGATAAAAGCAAGTGCAAGCAAATCCATTCAGGTCACTTTCACCCTAAAAAAAGGAAACTGTCCACCAGTAAAATTGGAAAATACTACACTCTCACATCAAGACAGTGTCAGGTACTTGGGTCTCCATCTTGATCGTCGCCTCACGTGGAGGAATCACATCGAAACTAAGAGGTGCGAACTTAATATCCGTTACAAAAACCTTCATTGGATACTAGGGCGTAACAGCAAATTGAGCCTTGACAACAAGCTTCTTATATACAATGTTGTACTGAAGCCTGTTTGGCTCTATGGAATTCAACTCTGGGGAAGTGCTTGTAAATCCAATATCACAATAATCCAGAGAGTACAAAACTCCATACTGCGAACAATCAGCCAAGTACCGTGGTTTGTTACCAACAAGGAAATCCATGAGAACCTCAAGATGGACACTGTCGCGGATGAAATAATAAAATATAATTGTAAATATCGACACCGGCTGGAAAGACATCCCAATGACCTCGCATCTGCCCTTGTAAAGCGAAGTTATGCCAAAAGACTAAAAAGAAATGATATACTCTATTAATATAAATATCTATATAAAATTAATAATCTATATAACATAAATAGTAATAAAAGAATTGCATTAGGTAGATGGCTCATTGGAGTCACGCCTTTAAAAGCCAGCAACATGGCACACATTTGCTAAAAGTAAAGAACTGATTGCAAATATACCTCAAAAAAAAAAAAAAAAAAAAAAAAAAAAAAAAAAAAAAAAAAAAAAAAAAAAAAAAAAAAAAAAAAAAAAAAAAAAAAAAAAAAAAAAAAAAAAAAAAAAAAAAAAGATATAGTTAGTAAATTACCGCAAATTAATACAATCAAAATTCCACGTTGCGTCATTATTGATAGCTTATGCGTGCGTGTCTGTATGTCCGCAGTGTTAATGACAAGGTAGGTGAGGTATTAGTGCGTTTATTATTAGCTTAAGGTCGCGTTGCACCACTTAAGCCGACAACTATACCAAGACTTGAACTCTGTGGCGCCTTAGTAGGAGTACGCATTTATTAGAAGGTTAAGGTCTCGTTAAGGTTGCAACCAAAGCGCGTGTATTTTTGGACCGACTCCACAATCGTTTTGGGTTGGTTGAAGATGCTGCCTAATAAGCTTGAGCCTTTTGTTCGCAACAGAGTTGCCCCAGGATGATGAAAAAACTAGAGCGAAACTAATTCTTACGATTGATTCTTCATTATATGTGCACATTAGAAATGTTTCTACTACAAAAGAATTATGGGACAAACTAAAGGCTTTAGTTGATGATTCCGGATTTACGAGAAGAATTAGCTTACAACGAAATTTAATTTCTATTAGATTGCAAAATTGTGGTTCCATGATTGCATATGTGACACAAATAATAGAAACAGGGCAAAAGTTGTGTAATACAGGATTCCAGTTAAACGACTACCTGGAAAATATGCCCCCATGATAATGGCCATCGAACATTCCGGTATTCAGATAACAACAGACGCCATTAAAAGTAAGTTACTTGACATGGAAACCAGAAACGGAACGAATGGAATGAACGATGAATCGAATGGCGCTTTGGCTATTAGTAATAAAGGTTGGCAGCATTCATCGACGACCAGGAAGTCTATGGTAAATAGAAATGGCGGCAATCATGGCGGTCAACATGGAATGACATTGACAACAAAAGCTAAGAAAGAAATTAAATGTTATCGATGCAAACAAATAGGTTATAAGTCACAATGTACGGTTGAAGTGTCGAATAACAAAGGAAATGAACGTAAACAAACAAATGCGTTCAGTGCGATCTTTCTAAGCGGAAACTTCAACAATCAAGATTGGTATGCTGATTCTGGAGCCAGTGTGCACTTGACGCCAAATAAACAATGGCTGAAAAATATTTCTTATAAAAAGGAAGGTCAGACCATTATAGTAGCCGACAAAACAAAAGTGCCAATCACGTGTTCCGGCGATATAAAGATTTCTACCACAGTTAATGATTGCAGTTTTGATGTGGATATAAAAGATGTGTTTTGTGTACCGGAATTGACAACTAACTTACTTTCGGTTAGTCAATTAATTCACAAAGGGAATAATGTTGTATTTACTACTAATGCCTGTGAAATATATAATCAGAAAGGTACGCTGGTGGTTAAAGCATTATTAAGAAATGGAGTTTACAAGCTACAACTTGAAGAAAATATATCTGCAGCAGCAATCATATCTGGTGAGCTCTGGCATCGTAGGCTGGGACATATAAACAGTGAATGTTTGAATAAAATGAAAAATACAGTTGATGGGTTAAACTTAACAGAGAAAGTTGACATTACAAAGTCTACGTGTACTGTGTGCTGTGAAAGTAAACAAAATAGACTACCTTTTACTCATATTGGTAAGAGAAGTACAGAGGTATTGAATATCATTCATACAGACATATGTGGTCCTATGGAGTGCGATTCTATTGGAGGTTCTAAATACTTCATTTTATTTATTGATGATTTTAGCAGAATGATAGCTATTTATTTTCTAAAAAAAAGAGTGACGCCTTGAAATGTTTCAAAGAATATAAAGTGTTAGTTGAAAATCAGACAAATAAAAGTATAAGGTATAGCGCGCACTAGTGATTTTTGTCACCGTGACTGTTGCGCGACTGTCACCGTGTACATTACACTAAATGAAGGTGCGCGCATTTGGATACGTGACAATTGGGTGACTTTTTGTCCGCGGAGTCCGGCAACACGCCGGTGACGCAACTGTCACCGCGTCCACAGATTTGTATGCCCGTGCGCGCATTAGCAACTAAATGTCACCTCCCCCTTGCGGTTTCCATACTAGTCGTCTTCCGCATAAACATGAAACAGCAGCGTGTTGCATTGCAGCACAGAATTTTTATGTCAATAATTGCGTCAAGTTCATCACCAAGGCAAAACGTGTGTTTTCATGAAGATGAAATAGACAATGACAATACTGATTGACGAAATTGAGTTGAGGCCATTGCTCTATGACAAATGAAAAGTTAAAAGCCAATATTTTCTACATTTGCTTTTTTTTCTATTTCTTAATATAAGTGCACAGACAACCATCTCTTCGAGATCCATTTTATCAAATGTAAAAAATTTCGTCACTGTCATCGCAAGTGCGCGCAGTGGCGAAAAGTATGGTGACATGTCAGTGACAAAAAGTTTATTGTCACCGTGACAAAAGTCACCAGTGCGCGCTAAGGGTAAGAATTATTAGAAGTAACAATGGAAGAGAATTTTGCAATGCTGAGTTTAATGATTACTTAAAGAATTTTCTTGCATTTTATCTTAGCTTTAAGAAGAAGAATCTTAGCTTTATTGCACGCAGAGGCAAACCCATTTAAGGAAATGGACAATGTTGTTTTTAAACAACATCACAGATAAAATTGACCTTCTTTTAATTTCTTGTTAATTTTGACAAATATCTTTTCGTTCTTATTTGAACGAATTTTGTACTTTTTTTAATGTTGGCACTATCCAATATTTTTATGCATTGAAAATAAGTTAATGTCAAAAGTCACTTTGAAGAAAACTTTTCTATTGGCGCGAAACTAAGTTTTGTAGCTGTGTTCGGACTTAGATAAAATATAATGTAAGTATATAACATATTTTTATTTGCTTGATTATATCTTCAATTACATGTTCATGTTGTAAAACATTGAAAATCACTTGTTGCTACTGTTGAATTAGGCGAAATCTGGTATGTTGTAGGGAAACTACAATGCGCACTGCCTGCTAAATAAATGCATGTTTGGTGAAGGATTTTTATTTTGCTTTTCAGCATGCCGCGATTACTAGAAAGCGAAATTACAAAGTATTTAGAAACTCTTGAAGATTCAGAAGATGGCTTAGACGGGTCAGACTCCGAAGTAGAGGATGAAGGTCACTATTATCAAACAGCTCGAGATGTTCTTCGAGACCTTGAAAATAGTGATGAAGGTGAGAATGCCCAGTCTGATGAAGTGGATGCTGATCCTCCTCTCGTAATCGACAACGATGAAAATATGCCAGACCCTCCTATTTTGGAAGCCGAAGAAGCAGCACCCCAGAGTAGATCACAATGGATTTCTAAACGATCTCTGGTTTGGCGAAAACGGAATCTTGTTACTGCTGGAGACAGCCTTATTTTTAGGGGAGAAACTCAGATAACGAAAGCATAGATGTCTTGTAACACGCCGTATGATTTTTTTTTCATTTTATTTTACATCAGATCTAAAAAAGCAAATTGTAAAATTCAAAAAATTCAAAATATTCTTTATTCAAATAGACTTATAACAAGCACTTTTGAATCGTCGAATGAACATATGAACAAAAAGCTACCACCGGTTCGGAAGGCAGTTCTGCTGAGAAGAGCCGGCAAGAAACTCAACAGTTGCTCTTTTCAAAATCGATGGTACAATCTATTACATTTGCTGGCAGCTATCCTGCATTACATTCAATAGACATTAATTCCATACATGTTTGTCCTCTAAATATTCTTGAACAGTGTAATAAGCTTTGTCAAAATTTTTTTTACTGGTATTTAAAATTTTGGAAGTGGCTAGAATACACTGTGGAATTTTATTATATACACGTATACTCAGACCCATAAAAGATTTATTAATTTTTTGGAGGCGAAAACTTGGAGTAACAATCTTATCTTTATTTCTTGTTCCTATCGTATGATTGTCACTATGTTTACTACGACAATGTATATTTTGTCGGACAAAGAGAATATTATAGTATATAAATTGGGAAGCAACTGTAAGAATACCAGCATCTTTGAAAACATCTCGCAGAGAATCTCGCGCTCTTAGTTTATAAATATATCTTACGGCTCTTTTTTGGAGGATAAATATTGAATTTATGTCTGAAGCACTGCCCCATAGCAGCATTCCATAAGATAAAATACTATAGAAATAGCTATAGTAGAGTAGTCGGGCAGTGTCAACGTCCGTCATTTGTCTTACTTTTTTAATTGCGAACGCGGCAGAGCTGAGTTTATCCGCAAGTGCTTCCAGATGAGCGTTCCACTGGAGTTTGGAATCTATAGTTACACCTAAGAAAATAGCTGATTCCGACAAATTGAGAGTTTCTTCTTTAATTAGTAGACTAAAATTATGTATTTTAACATTTTGTAAAGCAAACTCAATACATTTAGTTTTTTTAGCATTTAACATTAGATTATTAACATCAAACCAACGAAGAATATGCGATAATGCGCTATTCACATCGTCATAGTTTATTTTATTTCTGTCAACCTTAAATATTAAAGAGGTATCATCCGCGAAAAGTACAATATCACATAGGTTCTTCACATAAAAAGGTAGATCGTTAATATAAAGAAGAAATAAAAGGGGACCAAGAATGGATCCTTGTGGAACGCCCATCTTTAGAGGAGATCCAGATGATCTTACATTATTTATACTAACCTTCTGGATTCTTTGGTTTAAATATGAGGCAATAAGCTCAAGGGCAGTATCCTGTATACCATAATGTTTTAGTTTCAACAACAGAGTTACATGGTCTACGCAATCAAAGGCTTTGGATAAATCACAGAACACTCCAATTGCATTTTGTGACCTCTCCCATGCGTCATAAATGTGCTTTAGGAGTGCGGCACCCGTATCCGTAGTGGACTTGCCTTTAGTGAAACCATATTGCTCACTATGGAAACCATTGTTAATATTTAAGAAAACTGTGAGCTGGTTGAACATTGTAGAACAAAGTAACTTATACGCAGTCACCTATTTAGCTAAGGAAGGAATTTTCTCATTTGGAACAGTAAGAGTAAACCGATTGAGAAACTGCAAATTGCCTGAAAAAAACACTATAATAAAAAGAACGTACCCAGAGGATTCTATGAGGACAACGTGGCGACTGTGGATGATATTGACGTAAGTGCTGTTGTGTGGAAAGATAACAAACCCGTTAACCTTCTTTCCACTTACATAGGAGCAGAACCAGCAACCACAGTACGCTTTGATAAATCGAACAAAGGGAGAGTTGCTATTCCATGCCCCAAAGTCGTCAAGGAATACAATGCCCACATGGGAGGCGTGGACTTATTAGATTCATTTATAGGTCGTTATCACATCACAATTCAAGGCTTTTTCGCTTGTGGCAACCCCGGTGCTAACAGCTGATACCGACTGAGAATTTTAATTTAACTTAATTTAATTCAATTTGAAGCCCATTTCCACAATAATTGCTTAATTTATTTAAGCAAATAGAGTTATTTACGTAATTATAATAGTTTTTATGTTTTAAATAGATTTTATTGTGAATTGTAAAGTGTTCTTTGTATAAGTGACTGGTAATGTGCCAGCATAATACCTATGTATATTTTACTGTAAGTACGCGTTTTTATCATTGTTTTTAATTATTAGGTGCTATAGAAACCATATAACGTTGATTTAATTGTGGTTTACTTGCGTAAATTAGTAGTTAAAGCTTAGTTTTCCGTCGTGCATAAAATTACCCGTTATTTGCATATAATCCAAATCCTTAACGTTACTCAAAAAAACTTTTATTCAAAATGATGACTCGCAGAGCACTATTTCGTCAGGAGGAGTCCAAACTCCAACTGACATTACAAGAATTAAAAAACTCTAAGGATTTGTGTGCCCAATTACAGTGTGAAAGGCAAGATAATGAAATAGAACTTTTACAGTTATTAGATAATAACACTAGGCTTAAGAAAGAAATGACTGCTATACACATAGAATTAACAACAATTGTATAGGAACGGGATACTCTCAAAAGTTTAGTAGATAAGTTTCACCGGTGCAGCGATGAATATGAGCAGGCCCTTATAAGGATAACTACCTTGGAGCAGGAGCTGCGAGAGGCTCATACACTCATCACTCAGCTACAGGAGGATGCTCAGAATGCTACCGTGCTACATAATATTAGTTTATATAATGAGTTACTTGAGAGTGCCCCACAATTGGTTTCTCCTGTGTTGGACAGACATAGTCACTCAATTATTATCTTATCTCACCAAGGATCCATAGGTTAGATCCAGAGGATAAAAATCCATAAGTTTATTATTAAAACCAAAAAATTACACACTCCGGTGTGTGCCCCCTTGACCGATCCCTTGTGTGACAGCCTTCATAATAATAGTAGTAGACTCAGGTCACAGCAATCATTTGGTGCATCAATTCATGAACCTAGTTCATTAGTTAATTCACAAAACAGTTTTATTTAGTGATGATATTGGAAGGAATATGGGTTCAATTTTGAATTCTTGTTTACCGGGACAGTCAGCTATTAGTTTTTGTTATCCGTCAGCATCCTTTGAAGTTCTCATGCAAAGAACTTTAAGTTATAAATTTAATAAGTGTGATAAACTTGTAATATTATCAAGTAATAGGGGAAATTTAAACAAACAACAGTTAAATGACTATTGTGAGTCATTATTAAACTTAGATATAAGTAAAATAATTTTGTTTACATTTCCTTATTGTAAAAATCAGTCAGAAGCGGAGAATAATTATAGATTTAAGCTAAACTCTACTCTGCACACCATAAGCACATATAATGACAAATTACATTTAATTGACACTAACAAAATAGTTAGTCAAACTTTATTTTTGACTCAAAGTAAATATTATTTTAGTCATAGGTAAGAGACAGATAGCTTCTGTGCTATCCTATTATTTTGACATATCAGCCAAGAACTTGGCTACTACTTCAACTGCTTCTCAATAGAGTTCAGTCTGCTCAATAGCAGACTGACATTATACCTAACAATTTACACATTTCTCAACATTTAAATTAATTTCTCAGACGACAGAGGTAGCAACCTCTAGCTCTAACTTATTATTAAATATTCCATTGCTCCAGCTAGCTTTACAATTAAATAACAATAATAACCCACACTGCACATCATCACAATATCCATGCAAAAATAATAATAAAGATGTTAAGTCTATTAGATTAGTTCATCAGAACATCCGTTGCTTGACGGGGGGCAAGCAGCTAGAGCTGGAATTATTCATGAACTCAGAGGAAATTAGTATTATGTATATTACTGAACATTGGTTAAAGGTGAACCAGCTCATGTTTAATTTCAGAAACCACCGGTTAGGAAGCTCATTCTGCAGAATCAACACAATACACGGGGGGTCGCTTATTATATTAAACAAGAACCTTAAGTTCAAGGAACGGAAAGATATTGTGTCCCTTTCTGTAGAATGTTCTATCGAATTAGCGTGTGTTCAATTAGATCAATTCATTGTTATATGTGTATACAGACCTCCTTCCGCCAATTTAAAATTATTTTTAGAAGTAATGGATGAGGCCTTAAGCAAACTTACCAAGTCGGGTAAGCCTTTGTTAGTGTGTGGGGAGTTTAATGTTAATATTTTGGAAAGTTTAAGTCCCACCATTAATTTATTAAGTCTTTTTAAGTCACACAATTTACTTAATTTATTTATGGAGCCAACCAGAATAACTCCTACGACTAGTACTTATATAGATAACATATTTACTGACATTATTCCATGCAACAAAAGCATTATTAATAAATTGGATTCTGACCACTCTGGTCAGCTAGTAGAATTCTCTAGTAAGAAAAAACAGGAGGCTAAGAAAAAAATTGCTTTTGTACCTGTCACAGTTAAGTCGTTTAGAACGTATGAGAGTTAGTTTACTAACTAATTTTCTAGTTTTAGATATAACTTTACCTCCCAATTCTTTGTACGATTTATTTTTTTACTCTTTTATTAATAAATTTCGTTCAATATTTACTCCCAAAGATATTACAATTACTGATAGTCCTATCTTTGGTGACTGGGCCACAGCAGGTATTTATAAGAGAAGGGGGACGCTGTATATATTATATTATGAAAAACAGTTTAAAAATCAGTCAGTTAAAGTAAAAAAAACAGTCTAAAATTTTCAAAAGAGTTTGCAAAATTGCAAAATCTTTATTTATTAAAACAAAAATCAGAAATAGTAGTAATAAAATTGAAGCCACTTGGAAGGTTGTTAATGCCGAGACTGGGAGAACTAGGGTGAAAGATTCTAATTTTAAACTTAGTATTGACGGTCACATTGTTGATTCCGATTTGGAAGTGGCCATTGCATTTGAAAAGTTTTTCTCTACTTTCCCAGTCAGTCTAACAAACGATTTAGGTTCTTCCACCACTATTGCAGAATCGTTAGTTAAAGACAATGTCCCCAATTTTATAATGGTTTCGTTTTCCGTCATGTAAATTATTCAGACATTAGTGTAGCTTTCAAATCAATTAGTATGAAAAAGACAGCCGACTTGTGGGGTGTCTCAGTTCATATCATAATTTTTAATAGATGTATTGATTGTGGAGTGTTTCCTGATTTGATGAAATATAGTAAAATAACTCCATTGTTTAAATCAGATAGTACGCAAGACCCCACAAATTTCAGACCGATTTCAGTACTACCTACGTTTAGTAAAATTTTTGAAAAGCTGATACTCAGTCAGCTTCTTACTTATTTTAATAAAAATAAATTACTGCAAACAGGTCAATTTGGTTTCACTCGTGGAAGGTTAACATCTGATGCTGGGGTCAAATTATTAGAGAGTGTATTCGTGGCTTGGGAAGAGTCACGTGATGCCTTTGGGGTGTTTTGTGACTTATCCAAAGCATTTGATTGTGTGCAGCATAAAACTCTTATCAGAAAGCTACACCACTATGGTATAAGAGGCATTGCTTTGGATCTTCTCACTTATTTAAGTGATAGGATTCAAAAGGTAAATGTCAATGGGAAAAATATCACACGGATCACATTGGGGGTGCCACAAATTGGGGCGGGGGGTCCGTTAAGCGCCTGGAAGAATGACATTCAGGCTTCAGCGGCTGAGCTGGTCTACGGGGAGCCCCTTCGACTTCCAGGGCAATTTCTTGCACTCTCAGAAGATTACAGGACTGCAGATATCACAAATCTGGTCACTCGTCTTCGTGCTGGTATAGCACGACTCTCACCGAAGCCCACGTCATGGCATAGGACTAGTGTTGCCCAAATTCAGTCTTGGTCTTGCAGTCTTGGTCTTGTTCTTGCGTTTTTGCAAGACCAAGACCAAGAACAAGACCGCGTATTTTTAGCAAGACCAAGACCAAGACTGACCGTGCAAGATTTGAGCAAGAACAAGACATAGCCTGCAAGGCTCTTGCGTCTTGCAGCTAGGACTTAGCGCTATTTCACTGAGTAGTTAGGTGTAACAGTTCGGTGTATAGGTAGGTACGCTTAGGAATTCTATGAGACGCAAAAAACTGTAGCAAAGAATATGAAAAACTGGACCTATCTATTAAAATCAAACTGAGTGCATGCATAGTTATGTTTTAACCATCGGCACTTTGATAACGCGGCATCAAAGGTTTTGTACTTACTTCTCAAAGAAATTTGCCGCTTTTCGGAAGTACATCTAAATCTAAAACAATCGTTGCCGCCACGCCGAAATCATAACATTTGACACTATTTGATTGCCGCCATAGGGCGTAGGCGTAGGTATACTCATGCAAAATAATTTCGAATTTTAAGAGTACCTACAGGCGCGGTAGAAAGCAAGGAAACGTACTAATAAATAAAGGAATTATTTTAATTCCAGTCATTTCCAATTGAGCTGTGCTTCGAGTCTAACTTAATAATTGTTTTTACTAATTCTCGTTGTTTTCTAAAAACGTATCACGTGTACAATTTAATATGAGTGACGAAGATTCAAATTATTCTAGTCCGAGTAACGAGAGTTTGAGTCACAGATCTAAAAGACCCAAAAGCAAATTTGAGGAGTTTTTCGAAATAATTCATGCATCCCAAACTGCCTTCTGTAAATTGTGCCAACATAAAAAGATTGAAATAAAAATGAAAAACAGAAACACTTCAGGCTTAAGGAAACATCTAATATCTTTCCACAAAAAGGAATCAGAAATATTTCTTCCTGTTAAACCAAAATTAAGTGGAGATATCACAAGCTTTTTAGTAACCGCTGGAAGAAGTGGACAGGTAAGAATATTTTTTTAACAGTTAAAAGAATTATAACTCTGCGTAGCTATTCATGCGATACTTTCAAAAACGCCATTAACTTACGTAAGTATTTTTGAGTTAGTGGTGTTTTCATCTAGGGGTGCGACATATTAAGTATGTAATTATCGTCTTAAATATTTTTTATAAACACCCATATTTTCATTTAATCGGCCAGTAACAACTAAGTACTTTATTTTGGTAAATTACAGTACAGTGCAACCTTAATATAACAAATATCAATTTAACGATTTTCTCGATTTAACAACAACAAACCTCCTCCTCTTATACGCTCAAACCTAGTATGTTTTAAATAATAACACAAGATTTATTGTTTTGGTTCAGTCGGAAAACAGCAGTGACAACATCACGACAGCTACAGTTGATTGGGTGGTGAAAAAATATCTTCCCTTCTCATTTTTCGATGACGAAGCTACACAAGTATATTTTCGACGTATTTGCCCTAATATGGTGTTTCCTAAAAGGTCTACACTTAGAAGGAAAGTCAAAGAGCGATTTGAAGAGCTCCAATTGAATCTCAAGAAACGACTTTAACAATTATCATCTAAAATGTCTTTTACCATTGATGGGTGGACGTCAATTGCTGGTAGGAGTTACTACGGGGTTACTATTCATTATATAGACAACGAATGGAAGTATCAATCTGTAGTTCTTGATTTTATACCATCACGCGGTCGACATACTGGGGAAGATATTGCAACGATTTTCCATGAATGTTTATTGGAATATGGCATAATTGATAAAATACAAGGTATCACGGTCGACAACGCAACTGCAAATACCAAATTTATGTATGAACTGGGCAAACAGCTGCCGCCACACTTTGATTCAGACAATCAACATTTCCGGTGCTTTGCTCACATTTTAAACCTTGGTGTACAAGATTTATTAAAGACCTTAGCATTACACTATGAGTCTGACACTAACGCGCAAGATCAGCAGTACGAAGACTATACAGACGAAACTGAGGATGAGGAAGATGAAGAATCTGCACCAAATATTGCTGACTCGCGTACATCTGTAACAAAGTTACGCAGTATTTCCAGTAAAATAAAAAGAAGTGAGATAGTGAAGAAGAAGTTTCAGTCTGCTTGTGCAGCTGGCGTGCCATCAAATCTAAATGCCATTCTTGACTGTCCAACGAGATGGAATTCCACACATGATATGATTGGATTTGTTTTAAAAGTGAGAGCGGGCATTGACATATTGTGCAGTTCTGTCACCGAATTAAATGATTTTCAAATCACAGCTAATGAATGGCGGGTACTCGAAAAATTACATAAATTTCTAATAAACTTTAAACTTTTAAGTACAAAACTTGGTGGCGACAAATATGTTACATTACCGCTAGTCATTGTATCATTCAATCTCTTGCTAGATAAAATTGAATCTATGGTAAAACAGTTAGATGAGAAACCTAATCGATCTGAAGTGGATGAAAGGCTCATTCTAGCTTTCCAAGCAGCTCGAGACAAAATGCTTAAACATTACAAGAAGAGGAACTGGATTTATTGTACTTCTTTAATTTTAGACCCAAGGCATAAGGCTCAGACTTTTGACCTGACAATGTGGGGGAAGCAACTTAAAACAAAAAGTCTGCGCAAGTTCAATGAACTTTATGAAGAATATAAAAGTCTACACTCACTGAACAAATCTCTGGAATTACCAGAAAAAGAAAATAAAGTATGTGATGAAGATGAAGACGTAATAGACTTTGATAAACTCTATGAATGTCCCTCGACGTCATCTGGATCTTGTCTTCAAGGCTTAGTGATAGACGAGTTGGAGGAGTACCTGAGAAAACCAAGAACTGCCAGCTCGGAAGACATTTTAGATTGGTAGAGGACGCATGAGACAGAGTATCCGATTTTATCGAAAATGGCCCGTGATTTTCTCTCAATACCTGCAACTTCAGTACCTGCTGAGAGGTTATTTTCTAAAGCATCATTAGTAATTAGAAAACATAGAAATAGGTTAAATGATGAGTCAGCCAGATGGTTACTTTGTATTAATAGTTGGTCAAAAAAATTGATATAAAGTATCATAACCTAATGATAAAGCTGTTGATTAGTGTTGTATTTTATTTTTTGTTCAAATAAATGATAAATCGTATAAATCTTTTATTAAATTTCTTATAAGTTGAGGGTTCAATCTCTTTCTAGACAGATAAGTATTGTTCTTTAAAATACAGTCAAGTTATTGTAATTAATTTGTTTTTTTACATGTTTTAGCAAATGTAAGCTTATAAATCATAAATGTTTATTAAGAAACAGTTACTTCCATGGAAAACGACATATAGGTAGGAATACGTGTTTCATCGTTTTCTAGAATTCTCCCCCTCAGGGTGCAAATAAGGGGTTGAAAGTTTGTATAGGTTTTTTTTAAATCGTCACCAATTTTTATAAAATTTGAAATTCAGACTCTTAAACGTATATAATTGAACACATGTTTCATGGTTTTCTAGAAATCACCCCCTAAGGGTGCAAATGAGGGGTTGAAAGTTTGTATGGGAAAATTCTCAAATCGCCACCGATTTTTATAAAATTTGATATTTAGACTCTTAGAAATATTTAATTGAACATATGTTTCATGGTTTTCTAGAATTCACTCCCTAAGGGTGCAAATAAGGGGTTGAAAGTTTGTATGGAAAAATCTTTAAATCGCCACCGATTTTTATAAAATTTGATATTTAGACTCTTAAAAATATTTAATTGAACATATGTTTCATGGTTTTCTAGAATTCACTCCCTGAGGGTGGAAATAAGGGGTTGAAAGTTTGTATGGAAAAATCTTTAAATTGCCACCGATTTTTATAAAATTTGAAATTTAGACTCTTAAAAATATTTCATTGAATACATGTTTCATGGGTTATTAGAATTCACCCTTAAATACGCAAGCGAAGCTGCGCGCGTCCGCTAGTTATCTATGTTAGTAAAATTGTGTACCTAAATTGACATTGATGTTTTATAATTGGAGTGTACTAAATACCCCATTTAGGAAATAAAGCAGTTTTGCTCCATACTACAAACGGGTAGTATCATTTTAATAAAAAAAGCCACAAAAACGTAAGATTTTGTTCTTAGGAACAGCAAAATATTTCGAAATTGTAATACTAAAATAATATTATATAATAGCTTAGTAAGAAGCATTTTAGAGTACGGTAGCGTGGTGTTGAGGCCGCATTATGCGACACACTGCTTGTGAATAGAGAGGGTGCAAAAGCCTTCCCTTTATCATCTGGCATTCGCTCATGGTAGGGCCAAAGAAATTAATTCATATATTAAAAAAACTGGCATATTTCAAAATGTTCGAAGAAGCCTACATCCAAAGAAGGTTCCAACTAAATTATTACAAATACATTAAAAATAGCACTATTAACAATTAACTTTATAATAATACTACATAAAAGTTTTTTTATCTATTAATTCTAGTCTATAAGTTCAAAATAAAAGGCTTCATATTAATAAAGCCTTTTACGAATTTTTAAGATTACTTAAGGTGTGGCGGTTTTGAATGATTCCCACTCCTGTGGGAGTCTTTAGATGATGAGAATGTCATATACACCTCTCATGTCTTTGGAACACTTGCAATAACTTTATTTGGAAATACACACAGAGCTAAGGTTTAATATGAGAGATATGTAGGATGCAAAGACGGTTTGCAAGAGCCAAGGGCTGTATTACTTTACAGGTAACTACTATTCCTACTTTACATTCTTGTACAGTTGATTACACATACATCTGCATGTTAAACAACTGATAGAATTAGATGTTTTTTATATAATAATGTCACTATTACTTACCACTAAGTATTATTCCATATTTCTTTCTAACTAAAAACATCAGCGTATGACAATAAAATTGTAAATAATAACTACTAGCGATTAACGAGAATTCTATGTAGCTCACCTATTACTTTTTACATATAACATTTAAACGTGTTTTGTTAGTATGTACTCAATAGTTAATAAGAACAAGCAGAACAAGTAATAATATGCAATGCAATAGAAATGCAAACAGTTTGCGTCAAATGCGTCACCGAAAAACAGCAGGTCGGCCATTTGTAATGTAATAATGTTGCCATAAAGTACTGCCAACCTCGGGAAGGCAAAAAAACAGCATATGGAACTTATCGGATATATTAAGCTGAAAATAATATCAAATAACCAGATTTACAGTCTCTTTGAGCTCAGAAAATGAAAAGTCAACGCGACGCAACGTCTAAAAATACGAGCAACTATCGTTTTTGCCGCATT
Source organism: Heliconius melpomene rosina (assembly GCF_056956725.1). Taxonomy (NCBI): domain Eukaryota; kingdom Metazoa; phylum Arthropoda; class Insecta; order Lepidoptera; family Nymphalidae; genus Heliconius; species Heliconius melpomene. The sequence goes on from NC_140393.1 coordinate 10,428,949, forward strand.
TTGTATGAAATTCACCGCTTGCAAACTCTTTATGGTACTGTGGACCAACAATTATGAAATTTGACTAAAAGTGAAAATTTACAATACAAACGAAGGTATGAAATGAGTGCAAACTTATATATATTTAACTTTAATAAGTAAAGTTCCTGTTGACCTACACTCATAATGATTTTTACGCATTTCAAAAAAACAGTAGATATGAGGACTAAAACAGAAAACAGGGATAAAAGCCAAAAAAAAAAGTAGATCTACTTTTAAAACAATAGGGTTGGCAACATTGTTGCCATATCAAAAGATAATACTCACAGAACACATTTATTCAAAGCAGGCCCGGTCGACTTCCTTAGGAGCTTGGGCGACATACCTACTTGGGACGCGAGTCCTATTGCTATATTAAAGTAAAACTACTAATTAGTAGTTTTTCTAAGAGTATTTTTTTAAGAATTTAATTTTAATTCACGATTTAGTTACTTAATGTTTAATAAATAACTTTCTTTATAATATTTCATGTATGCAAGGCACCGTGATAAAATGTTTTGCGATATGAGAAACAGTTTATGTAACCGGTATTTAAAGTACAGTAGTAGGATTATGTTTTGATATGGCAATGGTAGCATTAGCATTTGCAAATGGCGAACATACTACTGCGACTTAAACAAGCAACCTGTTTTTAGCATTTCTGTTGTATTTTATATTTAGATTTCTATTGTTGTTCTCTCTGTTTGAATATTTGGATCTAAAATATGGGAGACAATTTGAAAAGTAGATGCCTCAAATGTCCCCTCGTGAAGATCCTGAAATTAAAATATATAGGTTCCCTAGTCCAGGTCCTACCAATTCACACCGGTAAGTAAACATTAAGTATTAACTACTCTAGATAAAGTCATGTCTTAAATGTTGTACTTGGGCCAAGTTTTGCTTCCTCGAAGGCCCATGGTATTCTATCGATTTTCAGAAAAAAATGTATGGTGAACATAGAATGTTATGTTGCCACCATTTTGAAAGGGCTTCGTTTGTCAATTTTATTGAAAAAAAAATACTGTTTAGAAAAACTGTTCTATTTATGTGCATATTAGTAATCATACATTGGCAATGTATTTTCATCCAATTATATTTTATTTTCAGAATCAGCTAATCAAAGATTTAAATTTTTCCACTGAACAACCAGGGACATCACATTTTCCTGCAAATGTTATACCAGGACCATTGCAAAGAAGGGTATTGACAAGTATTCAAAAGGTAATTCAAGTATTATATATTAATTGATACTGGTTCACTTGTAATGACAATATATTTAAATTAAAACAGAAAATTTCGTCTATCATAACCCATATCATCTAAATTATTTTAAGTATTAGAAAAATGTACACAATTATATAAAAATTATATTGTTATTTCTTCAGGTAAATGTTACTGATGCAAGTGATAATATTATACTGGATACATTAAAGGACCGCAATCGGGCCTTTCTGGTGTGTTAAATAAAAAAATAACAGAACTAGATCAAAGTATGTAGATCATCTTCTTTGTGTTTTGTTCTTATCTACTATTCTAAATAAATAATAATAACACTTTATTGCACATAAGACTTTACAAGTTTTCATTTTAATAGCTATATATAACTTAACAAAAGAAGCTCCTTATTTTATGTTTCAGGGAAAAGAAGTTGTTACAATATTTGATCCACCTCATCTACTGAAATGAAGCATTGAAATGTATTTTTAAAATATAATATAAAATGCAATACTAATATTACATCAAAAAATATTGAAGGACAAGGTAATATTTTGTTATCATAATTACCATTAAAAGTACACAAAGCACAAATGTATAGTCCAGCCAAAAGTAAAAGTTTCTAGTTACTAATAGTTAAATGAAGCTTGTAAAAAATATTTCATTTAAAGTCATTTATTACATTATAGGACTAGCCACATGGGAACACAGAAAATTTCTTCCAAATAGACGATGGTGATGGAAATATTTGTTTTCGTACCCAAATTTAAACAGGACTATATGTGTCCAAATGCTAAGCAGAAAATGAGAGTGAACCTTGCTGCTCAAGTACTAAGTCACTCAGTTGCCACAGGGATGTTTGCCAATACATCTCAAGGTATTGTTTTAATTTTTTTTTCTGTTTATTGGTCCACAAAACAAATAATTTAAATAAATTCACATAAAGAAGAAATAGAGAAATAGACACAGTATGCATTTATAATGTTACAATGAATAACCTAACAGCCTAATAGCTTAATAGCCTTATGGTAACAGTGAAAGAAACCTAAAACAGATAGATATATATGTAAAAATAAAATATTAAATATTAATTAACAATTTTAAAATGTAAACACAGATACATTTTAAAAAATACTAATAGTTGTAACTAAAATTACATTAATCTTAAACAATTTCTTTAATTTTCTTTTAATTGGTCAATCAAGAAGATTCATCTAACAATGATATGTTGATTTTAGTTTCTGTAACCTGACCTTTATTAACTCTTGTTATTTTCAGGATTGCTACCTGGAGAGGCAACAGTCACTGCAAATTTATATGGATAAATTGTTTACCTGCTGAAATAGTGATTCTGAAGATTGAAAGAAAGGCAGCCACACTGTACCAACATGACTGACAATTCTTCATTTGAAGAAAATGTATGTCTTTTTTCTCTAACTCAATCATTTGAAGAAAATGTACTTTTTTGAAAATTGTACATTTGTCATAGCTCGCCCCAATGCAAGCTTTGTGATTCAGTTTTAAAATTGAAACATACTTATGGACTTCAAAGAATATGATAATGCTAAAAAGAAGTTAAGCTTTACACCACATTTTTCCCTCACTCTTAGATGTATCCTATCCTTGGATTGGTTGCCTGGAAGAGATAACTTTTAGTGATAAGGCCGCCTTTGTGCATTTTATGTCCTAAAATTTTCATTTAAATTATTCTTGTAAATGTGCAATAAAGACTTTTATTATTATTATTATTAAACTATGTATCTGAAAATTTTATAAGATTTTATGTGTTGAGAACTGTGCCACAATCTGCAATAATTTATACGAAACATTATCATATTCTTTAAACCTCAAAAAACTTGCAATCTGAAAATTGGAAAAAGATGTAAATTTTAGTTTTCTTGCCCAATGTGAGGAACATCTTAAAGAAAATGTTAATTTTATATGTAATAGTGTCTTCCACATAACAGTAAAAAGATTTTGTTTAGTTAAAAATAGACAATTTGCAGATTATGAGAAATTGTTAAAAAGGAAAATAGATATATTAAAAATAAGTAATTGTATATTAATGTTAGATTTAATTTGACCAACACTGTATTAAGTTCATTATACCTACTTTATTAATTTTATCTTTGTCTGTAATTGTTTAAAAAAAAGAAATTCAATAACACAACAATCAAGTACAACTGCCTACAATCTTATAGGTTAATAAATATATAAATTATAAATTTTTTGCAGATTATGATCTATTTTACTTATAAAAATTAAAATTGTTATTGTTTTTAACATAAAAGGGCAAGATTGTCTTGTAGCAATGTTGTAATCTTTAGCAGTATATTTTAATTGTTTTGCAGAAATACTATTTGTGTAAATATAATTAAACCAAATGTTTATAAGCAATAAAGAAAATGTAAGGTATTTATTAGTTTTATTTCTGCATTAATTTTTTATTATTGTGCCATAAATTATTCAGACTTTCAAAATCATTTGGAGGTATTACATAATTTAAATAATAATACTTCCAAATTATTTTGAAAGAGTAATAATTCTGGCTTTTGAATAAAGATCGATATAAAGCCAAATTTTAAATTTCCCGCAAATTGTGTTTTGGGGGCACGCACAGAGATGGCAGCAGCATCGTTTTGTCACCCATTTTTTAGTATGAAGTGAACATTCTTTGAGTAAATGTGTTCTTTGATTCAAAGAATCTTCACGTCATAGCACGATAATTACCGTTAATTCCATATACTTAATTGGATTGTGTGTCATCTTTTAAATTTATAATGTTTGTGTATTTTGTATTCTGTTTGTTTCCCTAATAAAAATATAAATAAATAGTTTAACGTTATTATTCCGGTAAGTTACCAAATTCGCTAACAAATTGTAACGATACTTAGGTATCTTTATGGAATTAACGTTAATTTAAATGTGAATTGGTAACGTTAACAAGCCCTGCTTCATAGTCATATTAAAAAATGGGTCACAAAAAGATGCTGCTGACATCTAGAGTATGCCCACCAAAACAACAATTTGCGGGACATATAAAATTTGGCTTTAAATTGATTTTTATTCAAAAGCCAGAATTATGACTCTTTCGGAATTTGGAAGTATTATTACATAATTTAAAAAATTTTTTTGGAGTCTGAATAATTTATGGTATAAGTAGGTTTCAGAAGTGCAATATGAAAATAAAAACTATGCAACACTAATATTACAAGATACAATCTTATTTGTTGAAAATCAAAATAACTATCAAGTGAAGTTTAAATAACTAGAAACTTATATAAAACACCAACAACATTCGAAAACACATATATATTTACTCAGTGTTAATTATAGCACCACTTTTAACCAATTCACAATATTTATTAATTAAATCATTTAAATTACTTTATAATCAGTAAACTGAAAAATTTAGATATTTTCAATTTAGGTAGGAATTTTGAGATGTCGTCTCTTAGTGCTCACTTACATTACCTAATTGAATAATTTCTACTTTTAAAAAGATCTATTAACAATCTAATAAGAAATCACATTGGCTACAACTCATGTAACCTCACACTTGCGAGAGCTAAATGTGCCTTCAGGCTTAAATTAGTAAACAAACAATATTAAAACCATTGAGTAATGACAAAATACATCATCTTTACAGTATTAAAATTCAAAATTAATAAATGAATTATTATTATTTAATCTTATTAACAAGTAAATATAGAACTTACATTGATAGCATTTCAAAATGGAGTGAATATTAAACTTCATAGTATGAACATTAACAAATGCTGAATAATCTTCTACGGTACATTGCCTGCTGAAGCTGATTATTATTGTAACAATGATTCCCAGGGACGAAATCTAAATAATAGTAAAAAAAAAGAAATTATTAACATATTTTAAAACTTGTCATTTCCTTTTTTAGATTTTTTTATAATAATGCAAATATTCTACACTAAACAATATAAGAATATATACCTAGTTTCATACAGATATACATATTTTAGTCATACTGATAAGAAGGCAGGCATTCTTGGTTATTACATTAATATGCTTCTAATGGACTAACTTCAATGTAAAATAAATAAAAAATTATTTTTTGATAGTATATGAATAACAGACAAAGAGATATCAATAAAAAGTTACTTTTACCTTGCCGGTGTTTCCATGTTTATTTTAAGCATTTAAATGTTTATTTAAATACCTGGATAATGTCCTATCATGCTGAGAATGCTATAAAATATGACCTCATAAGTATAAAAATGTACAAAATTATTATTATTTTCATCATAAGTAAACTTTCTGAATTTTATTTACTTCAAAATATACATTTTTGAAAACAATGATACTTATAGAAGTATCTATATTCTATACAGTTAAAATAAAAAAAGAAATACGTGTTTATTATAATACTAGTAACACATACCATTTATGTTGTCTTCAGTAAGATTGTAAGAGAAAATATTAAATGTTATGTATGAAGTTTTGAATTTACTTAGGTTTACTTAGGTTATTTTAATTTACTTAGGTTTAGGATTGTTCAAAAGATTTTTTTTCCATAGAATATTTTAACATACTTACACAATGCTCTAACTACACTAAACTTTATGCTTCACTTCAATAAGTGTCTTAAATTTTGCATATAATGAAATTAAAATATATTTAACACATAAATTATTTATATGCACTATTTGTCTCCCCTAATATGCTAAAGATATTGTCGAATAAAATACCTGTTTGAAAGCTGTCAAGTTTAATTACGTAATATAAACTTATTGTCTCCATCGCGCCATCTTGTATTAAGATACTGAACTGCTTGCAATATCGCAGTTGCCAATTTATACTTGAACGGATACCAATAACTTCCATATTATGATAATAGATGGCAATGAATGCAAAATTAAAAAAATATACGATTTTTTTTTATAATTTTATAAAATAAATAAAAAAATATATTAAATGTGATTTTAACTAAATTTATTTTTTTAATTTAATTAAATTAAATTAAATGTGATTAGAGATGCGCCGAATGGTGGTTTGACCGAATAACCGAATACTATTCGGTTTAAACTTTACCGAACCGAATATTCGGCCGAATTATTCGGTTTACGATTTCTTTGTTATTTTGTCGCGTATACAGGTTTTAACATGTATGCCACCTGTCGTCGCTAGATAACGAGCGGGCCGTACCTCACCGCCTCCCGAAACCACGACATTTCAAAAATTATCCAAATGTACTAGAATCTGCCTATCAACATTGTGGGACCCTCTATTTCGAATGAGATTTTGTGCTCCAGAAAATTGTGAGCTAGAATTATGACAAACAAGGAAGGACCTCTACAATATATTACATTTTTTAAAAGGAATCTCATGTGCTGTTTTGGAACTTCCATGTTGTCCTTCCATGTCGATATGACTTGGGTACCTTCAAAAAGGCTTCTTTATATCCACCTTAAAAGCCGGCAACGCACCTGTAGCTTCTCTGGTGTCATGGGTCCGGTCGAGGTCGTGGGTAGCGGTGGTCCATTAGTATCAGGTGACCCGTACGCTTGTTTTTGTGTCTTTTTCCATAAAAAAGTACTCCTGGTAATAGTGCGTATAACGAACGACTATTTTCGAAAACAAGAAACTTATATGAAGAAAAATGCAACAGACTGGAAAGGGACGGAAGTTTGGTATTCAGCACCATAATTTACCATTAATTAATTATAAATAGTATAATATCGATGGAAAACTAACAATTTGGCAATTTTGACTTTTTTATGCCAAACGCATTCTATAGGAATTTTTAGAGAAAAACTAGAAATTTCTGCACAGAAACAGGACTTTTTGTTCCAACATAAGAGCCTATGTAGCATTCATTTAAACGTACAAGGGCCAAATAGCCATTTGAGACTTCTACGCGGGGCATTTCAACAAATTTATTAATGTTTGGGGCCAATCAGCCAGTTTGACACTTATACGCTAAACAGAGCACTAATTGCACTATGTTCACTGCAAAAACTTATTATTGTGCTTATTATGTTCGTCATAAGATAAATAACAAAACATGTCTCTTGTTCACGAAATATGAGATAAAACGGCCAAAGAGGTAAATTGGCCTTTTTAGAGTGTTTTAGAAAAGAATAAATATAACAAAATCTAACGTATTGCTTTGGGCCATTGTGCAGTAAAAAAAAATTAAGATAAATATAAATAAAATATTACCGTATATATAAAGAGTAGCTGATAAGCAAAGTTTCGTTTTCTTTAGATGTACCAAAATAAAATTATAGCAAATTTGAACTTTGTTTTCTTTATTTTATCCTTTTGTTTTTTTTCTGTGATTTGGACATATTTATATTTCAAAATACTCCTTTACACAACAAAAGAATTAATATAATAATATTTAAGTTCTGGGGCTGCAATAAAATCATTGAATATAAAAATAAAGGTATTATTACATTATATTGTTATACATTATGTTTTTGAAATGTTTCTTACAAAAATAAAATACTTGCTTGCTAATATATTGCTAATATATTGTATCTCTGTATGGGGTGGAGCATCTAAAATAAAATTCCTTCAGATAGAAAGACCACAAATCATTGCTGAAAGTTATGTTTTTTAAACCTTTTAGATTTTCTACAGAGAGTATATACTCTAGCTGCGACTTATTGTCTGTACGAAAGCTATATATATTAAATGGTGCTTTGAAGGTTCACAGAGCTGTAGCTATTTCAAGAACCTGAAGCAACCTAACAAAAGGAGGTATGTCCCAGGTTATACTCCTCTTATGAAAACTAAATTTGGTAACCATCAATTTGCAAACCAGTCGAAGTATTTATATAATGCAATAAACAAAATATTAAACATATATTCCTTAAACTTCTTCGAATGTACATTCTTCTTCGAATGTACAATGTAACAGTTAGTGCGACGTTGAATTTGCTGTAAAGTACACATGAATACACACACACACACACACACACACACACAAACACACATACACACGCACACACACGCACACACACACACACACAACATTCATACAGGCACACACACACAACATTCATACAGGCACACACACACAACATTCATACAGGCACACACACACAACATTCATACAGGCACACACACACAACATTCATACAGGCACACACACACGCACGCACGCACACACATAATCAACCACTAGTGTTGCCGATCGATAGTAGGCTATCGATAGTTGTCCGATAGTAGGACTAGTATTTTCGATTGTATCGATATTTTCGATAGTATCGATACCATTGAATTTCTAGGAAACGATAGTATTGATACTATCGATTATTGTGAACTATCGATCGCAGCGTCGATCGCAGTTGCGATAGTACCTTTCTTTTCACCAAAATATGAAAAAACAAAAGAAATGTAACAAAAACGTTTCTTGTTCTTTTCATTTCATCTTGTAGCTATGCTTAAGAATCGCATTAGCATACAATCGATAGTCCAAAACAATCGATAGTATCGATACTATCAAAAATATCGATACTGTCGATTGTCCTATCGATCGCATAGGCTTTTTTAGATTAAAACTATCGATTGCGAAACAATCGATAGTTTGGCAACGCTATCAACTACAAACCACCCACGAACAGACAAACACATGTGGAATTACTGTTCACGGCAGATAGCATTTTAGTACCTATGCTGAGTACAGATTTTTAATTATTGTTTTTATGGATTCCGTTAATCGATTTATTCAGCTAAAGGTATGTAAATGCAATTGGATGTGGAACACAATAGCTAAACCCTAAATAAAAAAAATTTCGGAATTAAACTACATTTTAATTCTTTCAAAATGTCAATAACAAAGATTATAGTATATATAATGTTTATTTATTTTTCATATCCCAGATTTACGGGCAAGATTTGAACGCTTTAATTTTCGACCTCCGGGATGGACCGCAACTGTATAAAGAATACATAGAAAAGTTTGGCAAAACCATCAAAGGACAAGAGGATTATCACAATCGGTATAATAACTTTATGAAAACTCTAACGACTATAAATCAGATCAATTCCGTCCCGGGATCGCAGAAAGTTCGACTAAATCGATACGCGGACTTGACCGCCGACCAGGAGACCATTAGAACTGGCGGCACCCAGCAAGCGCAAGCTGCCAAAATCGATCCTGAGTTGAAACTTCAAATGAAAGAACAAGTGCCCAAAGTTGAATCTTTGTTTAAATTTATAGATTAATAACTTTTGCGCGTAAGTTACGCTTTATATCCATGTTAGATAAAGGCAGTGAAATAACACTTTTAATTTTTTATTTATTTTTTGTCAAAAAATACCCTATTGTGACTTGTTTATAAAAGATTAGCGGACCCGCGCGGCTTCGCCCGCTTGTACTATATGAATATTTATTAAATAAATTTCAGTTTCCAAGAGGATAAGTAAGAAAATATAATATAAATAAAATAAATTGAAAAAGAATAATAAGTAGAGAAAAATCTTATTATTAGATTGTTAAATTAACGAAATCCTAATTTCCTAAAAAACCAAAAATTATTGTTAATGGTAAAAATTCTTTAAAAAAAATTTTCAAATGAAATAAGTTTATTGTTAGTAAATAATTAGTTTTAAGACGTTCTCCATCTTCACACAACATTACATAGGCGAAGTGATGTCTCATGTTGGCTCCGAAAATAATCAAAGAATAATAGCATAGTTCTAAGATGCTTACTCATGTTTGTACCTGTAGTGTATGGGCCCACAGACACTACAGACACTTAAACAACACTGAGATCACTATCACTAGCTCACCACTACACCAGACCGGCAACAGCGCAGGCGCACGTCCGCCCTGCGCCGCGTCCCCCCCTCTACTGGTGTACATGAGACAATGCTACATATCTATTTAATAGATACAAACACTACAGTACCTATATAATATTGTTTGTTATTCATAACACGAAGTGCCATAAATTAACAACTACACTGAACTGTAAATACTTCATATTTTAATAATAGATAAGTTAGAAATTACAAAAAAAAATTACGAAGGATTCCGGCATTGTAAGTATCGTATTCATAGTTTTCTTTACGAAGTTTAAACACGCACGTTTGTTGCGCGTGGCGCCAACTTTCTGAGAATATATGTAATATGTTGGATGATACCGGAGTATATAACACACAATTGTATTTATCTAAAATAGAAGTATTTTATGTTATCATTAAATTAAACATTTTAATAAGCAACAATCTAATATTTACAATTATTATCTACAAACCTAAAATAGAAAAATCGACAATTAAAGGTTTTTACTTCTATTATATATGTAACGTAAATAAAACACTCGAGTTCATAATAAGTATTGTATTGGCTGTGTAGCCTGACATGAACTAAACTTGTCATACATAATTTTAACATACCCACTTGAATTTACTTTATTATTTAACAAAGCAAATAAGTACCTACATTTAAACAATTCATTACTTTATATATGATAACTTCCAATATTTTTAAGTTTTAGACAATGAAAAAATAAAATTAAATAACTTGACAAGTAGGCTTTACCTCTCGCCAGTGTCATTCATATGTTAGGCAGAGCACACATACTTGTACATTAATCCACGTTCACAACACACAGTATACAAAGCTTTCATACTTATATATATATATATATATATAAAAGGACTTGTCCTCACTGACTGAGGTAAGACGCGCGCACAGTCGTAACCGCTGCTGATAGAAACGTGAAATTTGGACAGATGTTTACTTTCGTAATCTGGACATCCACTAAGAAGGAATTTTGAAAAATTTTAACCCTAAAGGGGAGAAATAGGGGTTGAAAGTTTGTATGGAAAAAAATTTTAATCAGCACCGATTTTTATAAAATTTGAAATTTAGATTTTTAAAAGCATTTAATTGAATACGTGTTTCATCGTTTTCTAGAATTCTCTCCCTAAGGGTGCAAATAAGGGGTTGAAAGTTTGTATAGGTTTTTTTTAAATCGGCACCAATTTTTATAAAATTTGAAATTTAGACTCTTAAACGTATATAATTAAACACATGTTTCATGGTTTTCTAGAATTCACCCCCTAAGGGTGCAAATAAGGGGTTGAAAGTTTGTATGCGAAAATTCTTAAATCGTCACCGATTTTTATAAAATTTGTAATTTAGACTCTTAAAAATATTTCATTGAACACATATTTCATGGGTTATTAGAATTCACCCTTAAATACGCAAGCGAAGCTGCGCGCGTCCGCTAGTATATATATATATGTCGGAATTTGTAGTACTGAGGTGGTTCCGGAACGCCAGCGCCATCTGTTGGCGCTCGACAGACTTAGTGTTATGCATTGGTATGGAAGGGGCGAGTCGAAGCGTGGCGGACGGACATCGACTCACTTTGTGTTTGGCGGTCGGCCGGTGCAGACGACACTGAAACTGTCCCGTGTTCCGTGCTGTGTATCTACCTACTGGGATAGCGATAGCTGCTTTCTTGTGAATTGGTTACGGTGTTGTAATTAATTCGTAATATCACAAATTATGTTTACTCGTGCCAACATTATCCACGGAAGCCCACAGTAGACCGGGTACCCAAAACTATGTGCGAGGGAAATCCACCCAACTCCGACATCAGAAGTGCGATCGGTGTTGGCACAGAAAACAATGGAGATAACCACTGGCGTGCTATGTTCGAAGCCCTGTATACACCGAGGCTAATTCAGGGAGGTATATGTGGTTACCCACTTATGATCCTGACAAAGACACGGACGCGAGATCGTGGTGCGCAACGGCTGACTTGTGCTTTTGACAAACTCCCCGAGAGGCAGTCAACTCGAGCTTGCTGTAAGTAAGGCACTGGAAGATGAAGCATCTTTGTGGCTGTCTCAAACAGCGTACGAGAGTATGACATGCTACCCTCACAAATCACTGGACATTGTGATGTGGGCAAAGAAAAGGTTGCTGTGGCTACTGTACTCTCTCACATCACATCAGTCTGACCCGCGGCTTTAACGTATAGCGTTTACAACACTGAAGTGTTTGAGCGGTGGAAAAATGGCTGACCATAAGTGAGCGGAATGCAGAAGCAAGCCTATCGATGCGACGTGACAAACACCTGTAGCTTCAACGTCGAATCAAGCGGTGTAGCAGCCGGCAGCGAGGCCTTTAGTGTGCTTCTGCGTGGCAAACCGGGTCATATCGCCATCTGGTGTACGAGCGAAGGCGGTGGCGGGCCAAGCGATGGCAGCGGAGACGGCGCAGCGCGCGGTGAGCGGTGTGTGGACGGAGCGGCGTGTGGACGTATGCAGTGTCCAACCTCCAAAGGGTAGGGTACGGAACAAAAGGTGAACTGATTTGTTTTGTTTACGATTCTGGTGCTAAATTCTCGTTAGTTGAAAGTTTTTCTGTTACATTTAGTGGTCGACGGTTTAGTAATGTTGTTACTATGACCGGTATTAGTCAAACACGAGTATACAGTACCGAACAAATTCTGTGTTGTGTAGTATTAACGATTGCCCTCTTAGGATATTATTGTCGCGAGATTTTAAATCAGGGTTGTACAGTAAACATAACTGACTGACATTTTGTTTGACGGGAATCTTTATGTAAATTCAGTCAATAACGATAGTGTGAGTGAGTTGACTTTGACTGATATCTCAGCTGATATTACTGGTAGTGACCAATTGAAACTTTTAGAAACCTTAGGCCGATATTCAGAATTTTTCATAGTTGGTTTTCCAACGACTCTATTATTGGTTCGAATGTTCGGGTTGGTTCGAATCGCACAGTACAGCGGCGTCCATATAGGATGTCGGCGGACGAACGTAGCGTTATACGCAACAGAGTAAAGGAAGGTTTACACGTGAATATCATTAGGTCGAGCGGTCCTCCTTTTGAAAGTCCGGCTTTATTAGTAAAGAAGTATGACGGTTCAGACCGTATCTGTATTGACTATAGTGAGCTTAACAATAATACCAACCCTGACAGTTATCCGCTTCCATTGATTACTGATCAAACTTCACGTTTTCAGGGTGCTAATTATTTTTTGAAACTCAATAGCGCAAGCGGTTTTCATTTGATCACAGTAAACGAAAATTCTATAGACAGTACTGCTTTCATAACAGCTGAAGGGCAGTTAGAATTCTTGAGTGTGCCTTTTGGTCTGAAGAATTCAATTTCGGTTTTTCAGAGGACAATTGTGATCGTGTTGGGTGATTTGGTTCGCGATTGCGTGGTGGTGTATTTTGAGGATATTTTCATTGTCTCAACCGATTTAGCGGTCCAGTATGGGAGGACTTAATGCAGTGTTGGAAGCTGTGACAAGGGCTGGTTTCTCTTTGAACCTAGTGAAGTGTTCCTTCTTTAGGGCGAGGGTGGTATACTTGGGGTTTGAAGTGGAGGCTAGTCAGGTCTCTATCGCCTCCGGAGACTGTGATTAAGTTGTGGCAGTTCGTCGGATTAGCTTCCTATTTCCGTCAGTTTTGAACCTGTTGTTCGTCTCGAGGCTGAGGGGACTATTGAACAGCATTTTGACTTTTGCTGGTTTCCGGTCATGGTGTGCTGGAAAATTTGTGGATGACTGCGTTGCTTGTAGGGTCGCGAAATCTCACTCGGGCAGGGTTCAAGCTGGGCTGCATCTGATCCCTAAGGTAATGATGCCGTGCCATACGGTTCGTTTAGACGTGGCGGGTAGGCTCAGCAGTGAAACGATAAGAAAGAGTACATTTTCATTCTGACAGGCGCGTTCGCGAAGTATGTTTTTTTTGTTTACCATGCGGCAGGCATTGACTCTTGGAGTGTTCACGAGATGACTTGTGGCTTTGTTTGGAGCTCCAACCCGCATCATTGCTGACCAGGGAATATGTTTCACTGGTGGTGGTGTCACTAGTAGACATTGGTTGGTATCTCATGGCGGCGGGTTTACCATGTGCTTACAGGCAAGTAAGGCGCGTCAGGAGTGTGTTAAAGTCCATGTTGACGGTGTTTGACACTAGCCATAATAGGTTGTGACAAGAGTATAGGAGAGTACAACTCGCGATAAATTGTGCGATGAACCGGTAACTTTTAAAAGGTAAAGTCGGATACCGGTATCATTGATGTGTGTCTTTGATGTGTATCATTGGTGTATATCATTGATTTGTATCATTGATGTGTAGTAGTGCGGTATAGACTGACGTTGACATTGACGAAATTCGTTAAGTAGCATCAGACATTATTACGAAGTGTGCGGAATATGATAGGTCCCGTTTTGATATGACAAAAACGAAAGTTAGGAAGTTTTCTGTTGGCGTATTGTTAATATTGCAAAGTTAATAAGTGTGAAAATTCGATTCAAAATTTAAAGGTTCATTTAAGGTTGTCAAAGTTTTGGTTCTGTAAATTGTAAACGTCTTGTAACGTACAAGTTTGCTCACGATAGGTTGAGGAAAATGCCAGCAAGTCATGTACCCGACGAAATCAATGTGTAATTTATGATGTTGTTGATGATAATGACGTTGTAGTTTAAGTAGTTGGAGAGACTCGAGTAAATGGTTCTATCGGCCGTAATGTGTTCGACCGTACCAGTAGTTATTTCGTAGTCGTAGCCCGGTAGAAATCGGTATCTCTTGGGGTAACTCAAGTAGTCCGTGGGTGCGCGGTGTGCGTTTAACTCTGGCGGAGGTCGTGGTCTGTAGAGACCGTAGTGTGTTGTCGCAGGTGTGACATACACGGGCCATCCACGCGGTGGATATGCGTATTGAGAGGTTTTCGACCGTACTGAGGTCGTGGTCTGTAGAGACCGTAGCGTGTTGTCGCAGAGGTGACGTACACGGGCGATCCAATCGATGGATATGCGTATTGGGATGTGAGAGAGCAATGTGATTGTTGTTCGGCTGGAGAGCCGTGGCGTTAGAGGTCCTTACTGAGATTTCTGTTGATTTGGTTGTAACTTGTTGCTGAAGTAAAGTGAAGTAAAGTAAAGTAAAGTGAAGTTTTGGTTATGATGATGTCGATGGTACATGGCTGTGGTATTTATGTAGTGATTAGTTACAATTATGATCCAGATTAGTGTCAAGTTGTAGTGTCGAGTTAATCTGGTGTCGAGTTGATCTGGTGTCGAGTTGATCTGGTGTCGAGTTGTTCTGGTATAAGGTCCTGGTATAAGGTCCTGGTATAAGGTCCTGGTATAAGGTCCTGGTATAAGGTCCTGGTATAAGGTTCAGGTATAAGGTTCAGGTATAAGGTTCAGGTATAAGGTTCAGGTATTCGGTTCAGGTATAAAGTTCAGGTATAAGGTTCTGGTATACAATTACTAGTGTAATTACTAGGGTACGTGTATTACAATTCTAGTGTACGGTTCTGGAAGTTGGTTGGTAAGGTTCTGTTGTAGGTTGGCCGAGCGGTACGAGGTACTGTTGTAGCTTTTTCTTCTAGGCTAACCAACACACGAGGACGTGTGCTAGCAGGATGGCCGTGTCGGAATTTGTAGTACTGAGGTGGTTCCGGAACGCCAGCGCCATCTGTTGGCGCTCGACAGACTTAGTGTTATGCATTGGTATGGAAGGGGCGAGTCGAAGCGTGGCGGATGGACATCGACTCACTTTGTGTTTGGCGGTCGGCCGGTGCAGACGACACTGAAACTGTCCCGTGTTCCGTGCTGTGTATCTACCTACTGGGATAGCGATAGCTGCTTTCTTGTGAATTGGTTACGGTGTTGTAATTAATTCGTAATATCACAAATTATGTTTACTCGTGCCAACATTATCCACGGAAGCCCACAGTAGACCGGGTACTCAAAACTATGTGCGAGGGAAATCCACCCAACTCCGACATATATATATATATATATATACTTATATACCATACATAATGACTACTCTAATTACTGGCTGGCACTTTTTAAGGCCGAACGGCGACCGAAAGAGGAGGATCGCTACCGTCACTCTGCCTGATTAATTCTTGAGAATCGGAGATAATTCCCTTTAGTTGTTCAATAATTATTTGAAGCCTTGTTTTAATTCATTACCTTGCCTACTTTATTTATTATTTCCAATAGTTTCTTAGAAAATATATTCTCTATATATATAAAATCGAAAGGTCACTCACTCATCACGATATCTCAGAAACTACAAGTTTTAGGAATCTCAAATTCTGCATAGGAGTTTCTTCTAGGACGTAGGTGCTCGCTAAGACGGGAATTTGCAATATTCAACTTCTAAGGGGTTGTTTTTGGGGTCGAAAGTTTGTATGAAACTTCTTTATTACAAATGCTAGGAGTCTCAAATTTTGCATAGACGTCACTAGGACGTAGCCATGGAGACAAAAATTTATAATAGCATAGTTCACGCGGGTGATACCGCGAGCGGGCCGCTAGTATAATATATTTATTTATGGCGAAATCTCGCAATCCGAGAATACGATAAACATAAAGTAAACAATCAGCTGTAGTTTTTGCTATCGAATCTAATGTCAATACTATGGAGAACGAAATATAGATTATTAATTAGAAATGTAGATTATTAAAAAGAAATGTAAATTATTAATTAGAAATATAAATTATCAATTATAAATAAAGATTAATCATTGTATAGTCAGTCAAGTATTATTCATTTATGAGTAGCCAAAGATCTTAATGGTTCAGCCAGGTCGACGATCCCGAGGTTGATAACAGTTATCTAAACGCGCGAGATATAAACGAGTGAATTCGGAAATCTAAATAAAATTGTTGTGAAATAAATCGTGACACATAGAGTATCCGTACTTTTTTTTATAAAAATCCTATAACCGCATATTTACTTTTGTTTTAAGCAATTATAATTTTATTTAAACCAACTGCGGTCAAAGATCCTCTAAAGAAAACGTAAAATCATTACCGTAAATTAATTCACCAGTTAAATTAAATAATTGTATTTTTACGGAGTGTGAGCGTGCATAGCTCCCCTGCGGCGTACTTTTTATTTAATCATTCTATAACCTATCTCAATAGAGACAATACCCAGAGACTATAGAGTTCTACAGATGTCGCCACTTGTTTGACATTTGTTCGACGTAGTGACGTATGACGTAGTGTCGTAGATAAATAAAAGACCGACAGTATGAGGCTTTATTTCTACAAATTGTAAAATGTTTAAGCTTTAAAAATGCTATTACATTTTAAAACAAAATATATTCAAAGTAATTTTCACAAATACATCAAGTTTGATGAATCTGAATATTTCTTATTAAGTAAATAAAACAAAGATTTTTACAATAATATACAAAACAATATTAAAATTTGGGTAATGACAAAGTACATCATCTTTATAGTATTCAAAATTATTAAAGGAATTATTTAATAATATTATTATTTAATATAGCATTTCAAAATAAAGTAAATATTTAAATCAAACAAATGTTGAATAATCTTCTTATTATTCTTTCTATTACCTTCTTCTTATTATTGTAATTAGGGATGAAGCCTAAATAATAGGAAAAAAAAGAAATAATTAATATATTTTAAAACTTGTCATTTCCTTTTTTAGATTTTTTTATAATAATGCAAACATTCTACACTAAACAATATAAGAATATATACCTAGTTTCATAAAGATATACATATTTTAATCTTCTTGGTAATAACATTAATATGCTTCTAATGGACTAACTTCAATGTGAAATAAATATTTTTGATAGTTTATGAATAACAGACAAAGAGATATTAATAAAGTTACTTATACCTTGCAGGAAACATTCTGTGATTATTTTAAGCATTTAAATACCTGGATAATGTCCTATCATGCTGAGAATGCTGTACTTCTAATAAATCTGACCTCATCAGTGAATACCCTAAAAAATGTACAAAATGATTATGATTTTCATCATAAGTAAACTTTATGAATTTTATTTACTCTAAAATATACAATGATTACTAACTCTAATCTTTTTAAGATCTATCATTAATCTAAGATTTTTTTTGTATAGAATATTTTAACATACTTAAACAATGCACTAAGTACACTAAACTTTAAGCTTCACTTCAATAAGTGTCTCTAATTATTTACTAAAGACATCATCGAATAAAACACCAGTGTTTGAAAGCTGTCAACTTTGATCATATTGCGTAATATAAACTAAGTATCTCCAATGCGCCATCTTGTATATAAAAACTAAACTGTTTGCAATATCGCTCTCGCAGATTTATACTTGAACGGATACTAAAAACTTCCATATAATACTAATAGATGGGAATGAATCAAGATTATTTTACAAAATTATAAATCAAATTGAATAGATAACTATTTTTTTTACTATTATACTCAACAAATGTTTTAATTGAAATTGCAATATATTTTTTTAATTAGTTTAATTTTCATGTTATATTGAAATCTGTTATTGTTTTCGTTTAGGTTTAGGTTTAGGTTTAGGTTTAGGTTTAGGTTTAGGTTTAGGTTTAGGTTTAGGTTTAGGTTTAGGTTTAGGTTTAGGTTTAGGTTTAGGTTTAGGTTTAGGTTTAGGTTTAGGTTTAGGTTTAGGTTTAGGTTTAGGTTTAGGTTTAGGTTTAGGTTTAGGTTTAGGTTTAGGTTTAGGTTTAGGTTTAGGTTTAGGTTTAGGTTTAGGTTTAGGTTTAGGTTTAGGTTTAGGTTTAGGTTTAGGTTTAGGTTTAGGTTTAGGTTTAGGTTTAGGTTTAGGTTTAGGTTTAGGTTTAGGTTTAGGTTTAGGTTTAGGTTTAGGTTTAGGTTTAGGTTTAGGTTTAGGTTTAGGTTTAGGTTTAGGTTTAGGGTTAGGTTAGGTTAGGTTAGGTTAGGTTAGGTTAGGTTAGGTTTTGGAGGAGGCCGCGATAGTGGAATCCTGGCTGCCCCAGAGCTTGGCGTCTGCAGAAGACGCCGCATCCTGGGCGCAGGGGGCGCTGACGCGTATCTGTGACGCGTCAATGCCCCGTTCCGGGCGCCGCCCTCAACGGCGGCAAGTGTACTGGTGGTCGTGGGAGATCGCGCAACTGCGTAACACCTGCGTTGCGGCCAGACGCCAGTACAGCCACTATCGCAGACGGGTACAGAAGGTGCAGGAGGAGGAAGACCGACTGTACCGCGTCTATGTCGAGGCGAGAACGCAGCTGCAGGAGGAGATCGGTCGTGTGAAAGGCGAGTCGCACGACCGGTTGATCGCGGGGATAGACCAAGACCCGTACGGCACACCTTACCGAATGGTGCTCGGTAGGTTACGGGCTTGGGCACCACCACTGACGCAGACACTCCAACCGGACATTCTTCGAGGGGTTCTGTCGTCGCTATTCCCGCAGCGGGCCAGTTTTGCACCACCCAGTATGGCCCGCCCTGCAGCGCGTGAGGAGGAAGAGGAGGACGACGAGGACAGCGTCACACCACAGGTGGAGGAGGAGGAGCTCGAAGAAGCTGTACGCCGGTCTCGGCTTAAGAGCACCGCCCCGGGCTTGGATGGCATCCCCGGCCGGGCGCTAACTCTGGCCCTCAACACCTTAGGGCCCAGAGTGCGAGGACTATTCACTGCCTGTCTGGCTCAAGCCATAATTCCACAGCGGTGGAAGACAGGCAGGTTAGTCCTCATCAAGAAGGAGGGTCGCCCGGCGGATTCAGCCTCCGCCTACAGGCCCATCGTGCTCTTGAGCGAGATCGCCAAGCTCTTCGAGCGTGTTGTAGCCAGGAGGCTACAACACCACTTGGAGGGGACAGGTCCGGACCTCTCGGACCACCAGTATGGCTTCCGCAGGAGGCGATCGACGGTGGATGCCATACTGGAGGTAAAGTCCTACGCGCAGGATGCGGTGGCCCGAGGCGATGGAGTCTTGGCGGTGTCTTTAGACATCGCCAACGCCTTCAACTCCCTGCCATGGCCCTGCATAAAGGAGGCACTTTTATACCATCGCGTGCCTCCATACCTGCGCCGCGTCATCGGGGCTTACCTGTCCGGGAGGTCTGTGACCTTTCCGGCTCCTGGAGGAGGTTGGGAGGAGTACGAGGTGTCGGCCGGTGTTCCACAAGGATCGGTGCTGGGTCCGATCCTCTGGAACATCGGGTACGACTGGGTGCTGCGAGGCGGTACCCTGAGGGGGATAAAGGTCCTCTGCTACGCCGACGACACGCTGGTCTTGGCACAGCAGAGGACCTATCGGGAGGCGGCGGTCCTCGCGACCGCTGCAGTAGCGGAGATTGTTGGCCGCATAAAGCGGCTTGGTCTGGAAGTCGCCTTGAACAAGTCCGAGGCGTTATACTTCCATGCTCCTCGAAAGGGCCCACCACCTGATGCCCACATCATCGTCGGTGGCGTCAACATAGACGTCAAGAGGAGCATGAAGTACCTCGGACTTGTTCTGGACGGTCGGTGGAGTTTCCGGGGCCACTTTACATCTTTGGCCCCGAAACTGTTGAAGACAGCGGCGGCGCTGGCGCGCCTTTTGCCCAACGTCGATGGGCCGAGCGCCTCTAGCCGTCGGCTGTACACCGGAGTGGTCAGATCGATGGCGCTCTACGGTGCTCCCGTATGGGCGGACGCCCTGGACCGGCACAACATCACTCTGCTGCGACGTGCGCAGAGGGTGATGGCCATCCGGGCGATACGGGGGTACCGGACCATCTCCGGTGAAGTGGCGTGCGTGCTGGCTGGAGTCATGCCGTGGGATCTGGATGCTCGTTCTCTGGCGTCGGTCTATTGCCGGCGTCGAGGCCTAGTGTCCGGGGAACCGGCAAGCCAAGCACGCACTGAGGAGGCGCGGGAAGCCGCGGTTGAAATGTGGGAAACTCGGCTGGCAACACCATCTGCCGGCCTGAGGACGATCGAGGCTGTTCGTCCAGTGTTCCGCCAGTGGTTAGCGCGGCGTCACGGCGTCCTAACCTTCCGCATGACACAGGTGCTCACGGGGCATGGCTGCTTCGGGGGTTACCTGTGTCGGATCGCCGGAAGGGAGCCCGACGCTCGCTGCCACCACTGCGGCGACTGCCTCGATGAGACGGCCCAGCACACGTTGGAGGTGTGCTCAGCCTGGGCGTCTCAACGTCGCGCTTTGCGCGACGTCGTAGGGGACGACCTTTCCCTGCCGGCCGTGGTCAAGGCTATGGCCGGCAGCGAGACGTCGTGGGACGCGGTCTCATCCTTCTGCGAGGCAGTGGTGCTCGAGAAGGAGTCGGCGGAACGAGCGAGGGAGGCTTTTGCCGAAGTCGCCATCCGCCGTAGGAGACCGGGTCGCCGGAGGGCGGCACACGACCGCCGCCTTCCGCCCTAATGTGCCAGAGGGCGGTCAGCTTGGGGAAGCTGGCCGCCTACCAACCTGGCCCGAGTAGGCGCGCGCAGGTCGCTCCCGCGCGCTACTCAGAGCAGGCCGTCGAGGGTGCCCACACACCCTTGACTCCGCGACGTGCCTAGCAGGCTCCCGCCGCCGCGTTTCGTGGACGATTCTAGTCCCCGCGTCTCGCGGCCAGTGGCGGTCGAGGAGGAGCACCGTGAGGTTTTAGTGGGTATTGGGATCGGCCTTCAGCCGGTCCACGAGTCCCACATAACCCGCTCGAGTCCCCCACTCGGGCCGGTATCCGTAAAAGGATTTCCTCACGTTAAAAAAAAAAAAAAAAAAAAAAAAAGGTTAGGTTGGGGTACTTGGTCGGATAACCTCCTCGTGTGTTCGCTCGCTGTTGGCCCTTTCTCGAATGCTTGTCATTCGGGGGGGACGAACAGTGTTGCGGGCCGGTGCACCCTGGGCAGCTAGTAATTGGTGCCCACAGGATTCGTCCTTGGGTAATGATTGCTAGCTGGCTAATAATCCGACGTGGTTCTCCGCGTGTCCTCTGTCATGCAGAGGACACAGTGTGAGGAACCGGAGGGCGCGCGTGGCGTGTACTCACCCTACCGCCACGCAGGTGCAGTGATGTGCCAGCGCCGAATATATCGGAACTCCACTCTTGGTTGCGGTCATGTCTCGTAATCAGGAGTGGAACCGAGGGCCTTGCCTTTACCGGCCGGGCTGCGAGGAAGAAAACCTCTATAAAAAATTACCCCAACCCAAGCGGCGAAGCAGCGCGAGGGGTTCATGGCTGATGGGGAGATCAGTCGCTACTGCTGGTCCCGCCAGGGTACCGGCCGACACCCTGGCGTAATAGGCTTATCCGAGTACAGGGGGCACTGCTCGGATGGACCGTTTTTCCCCCACACTCGTGGGAACAACATGGAATTTCTTAAACAAAAAAACCAAAACGATGAGGTGGAGTGTGTTGAGCCCGAGAAGGGCGGCGATGTCATGTTGCCTGAGAAGGGCGGAGTAGTTGTGCTTAAGGCGGAGGAAGTTGTCGGTGTTGTTGCGGCGTCTCGGAGAGTGTCTGTTTCGAGTGTCGCTGCGGAGGGGTCAGTTGGAGATGGCCAGAACGTAGGAGTGTGGAAGGAGCCAAGAGTGGTTCTGACCAGATTGGACGCTGGTGACGGAATGTCGACTGTCGGTAGTGTCAGGTCGAGACGAGGGTCCGGATCGTCATATGGACGGTTGTGGGGAGCGTCGGAGTCAAAGGACTCAGATACTGAAAGTTTTGTGTCGATGGTGTCGGAGAGGTCAAGGACACGGGCACAATTCTTAAAGGACAGGCGGAAGAGGCCTCGGAAGCCGATCGATCAGTCGGGGTCTTCTGGTGAAGGGGAGCCAGATAGACCGGCGCCAAAAATGGTTGCCATGAGGAGGCGGAAAGGTCTCAGTGAGGCAGAAAGGAAGGAGTTGCTGCTGAGGTCAGAGCAGGAGGGGTCGGATGGCGCTGCGGCCGTGCTGGCCAGGGCTAGCTCCAGGCTCTCGGACATGAGTCTACCGTCCGAAAAAGAGCAGGACGAGGCCATACTTGCGTCTGACTTGAAAAATCAGGTAGTGGACAGCCTTGCGGTGATAAGAAAGGTTGCCAGCTCATCAGGCAACCTAAAGGGAACTTTCACCAAGGCCCTAAAGCAGGCGGCAAGGGCCATAGGAATGGCTGTGGACGAATTGGCTCAGCGTACGGCGACGGAAGAGGTAGCTCAGCTGCGCGCTCACAACAACAAGCTGCGCAATGAAATGTCTGAGCTACGTGAAGAGGTCAGTCTTTTACGGGCTGACCTCAAAGCGCAAAGGAGCCAAGTAGTGGGACCTGGCAAGAGTCAACCAGGGTGTTCCGATGAGCTGAAGCGCTCTTTAATGATGGAGATCGGAACAATGGTGAGCGCCCGGATAGAAGGACTAGAGAATCGGCTTCTTCCGGCGAGGAGCATGCGTCCTCCGCTAGCGTCGTCAAGGGGTTCGCAGGAAGAGACCGCCACAACATCGGCGAGACCAGAGGTGACAGCGCCAACTACTCTGGTAGCTCCCGCCAATCCTGCCTCGACAAGAGGTCAGAAGCCAGGGAAGAAGGACAAGGGAAAGGGCAAGGGTAAAAAGACCCTTGCAGCTCCGGTGAAGGACGTCTCGCAGCCACGTCCAATTCCACCTGCGCCAGCTGACTTGTCAGAAGGGTGGAATGTGGTTGCCAAGAAAGGCAGCAAAAAGAAGACGGGCGCTGCTCAGCAGGAACCCAATAGAAGGACGGGAGCAAAAGCGCCAAAGACGCGGAAAGTTCCAAAACTTCAGCAGCCTCGGTCTGCCGTAGTAGCATTAAAGCTCCAACCCAGCGCGGTTGAGAGCAACGTCACCTACAGCCAAGTGCTCACCCGGCTGAAGGCTCAAGTTGACCTCGGGGAGCTGGATATCTCAGATATGAGATTTAGAGTAGCCTCAACTGGCGCGAGGCTACTGGAAATCCCGGGGCTCAACTCAGGCGATAAGGCGGACGCTCTGGCGCAAAAGTTACGGGGCGTGTTGGACGAGAATGAGGTCCAGGTCTCCAGGCCTACTAAATGCGCAGAGCTGAGGGTGACTGGGCTGGACGACTCAGTAACGTCCGAGGAGGTGGCGGCAGCTGTCAGCAGAGTTGGTGGTTGTGATGTCGGCGCCATCAAAGTCGGTGAGGTTCGGCGTGATCATGCTGGACTTGGCACGGCCTGGGTCCGGTGTCCAGTGGCAGCTGCCAAGAAGGTGAGCGGAGGTCGCCTATTGGTGGGCTTCGTGTCGGCGAGAGTGACGCTATTACAGCAGCGGGTTCTACGTTGCTACCGGTGCCACGAGGCAGGCCATGTGGCGGCAAAATGCAGTGGAGTAGATAGAAGCTCGCACTGTTTTAGGTGTGGGCGTCCTGGGCACAAACAAGCCACGTGCACGGATGCACCACACTGCCCGGTGTGCGAAGATGCGCAAAGACCTGCAGGCCACTTAGCCGGCAGTGCAGCATGCGCAAAGATCTGTGCACAGTCTAAGCGCAGAGGAGGCGGAAGAGGGAAGGCGACGTCGAGCCAAGCCCAACCTGACGCCCAATCTAGGGCCGCGGAGGAAGAGCCGATGCTCGATCAATAATGGATCTCCGTGTGCTGCAGGCGAATATTAACCACTGTGCCCGGGCCCAGGACTTATTGGTCCAAAGCCTGGCGCAGTGGTCTATCCAGGTGGCGGTTGTTTCGGAGCCCTACAGCGTTCCTGACAGAGATAACTGGGTAGCCGACAACACCGGGGTGGTGACTATTATCACCCAGGTCGCAGCGGGCTCTCCGCCCTTCTCACGAGTAGAGAGGGGTGCGGGATGCGTCGCAGCACTTGTCGGCGACCTAGTTGTCGTAGGGGTCTACTTTTCCCCCAATCGAACTCTTGCGGAGTTTGAAGAGTTCCTTATACGATTGGGGGAAATGGTAGAGCGATTTCGTCCGGCGGAAGTGTTGGTGGCCGGCGATCTCAACGCGAAGTCCAGCGTGTGGGGCTCCGCAACGACGGATGTGCGTGGTGTGACGCTGTCGGAGTGGGTTGTTGCCACCGGTTTGTCTGTGCTCAACCGAGGGACCAAGAACACGTGTGTGCGAAGGCTCGGCGGATCCGTCGTGGACGTTTCGTTCGCGAGCCCGGCCCTAGCGTGTCGTGTTCGGGGCTGGCGAGTGCTGGATGATGTGGAGACTCTCTCGGATCACCTCTACATCTTGTACGAGATCTCCACACATCCAGCGGTGCAACCAGCCCCCAGTCCAAACTCGAGAGAGTACGGACCGCGGTGGCAACTGGGTCGCCTCGACAGGGAGTTGTTGGAAGAGGCCGCGATAGTGGAATCCTGGCTGCCCCAGAGCTTGGCGTCTGCAGAAGACGCCGCATCCTGGGCGCAGGGGGCGCTGACGCGTATTTGTGACGCGTCAATGCCCCGTTCCGGGCGCCGCCCTCAACGGCGGCAGGTGTACTGGTGGTCGTGGGAGATCGCGCAACTGCGTACCATCTGCGTTGCGGCGAGACGCCAGTACAGCCACTATCGCAGGCGGGTACAGAAGGTGCAGGAGGAGGAAGACCGACTGTACCAATTGTATGTCGAGGCGAGAACGCGGTTGCAGGAGGAGATCGGTCGTGTGAAAGGCGAGTCACACGACCAGATGCTCGCGGGAATAGACCAAGACCCGTTTGGCACGCCTTACCGTATGGTACTTGGCAAGCTACGGGCTTGGGCTCCGCCACTGACGCAGACACTCCGACCGGACATTCTCCGAGGGGTTCTGTCGTCACTGTTCCCGCAGCGGGCCAACTTTTCACCACCTTCAATGGCCCGCCCTGCACCGCAAGAGGAGGAGGACAGCGTCGCACCACAGGTGGAGGAGGAGGAGCTGGAGGAAGCAGTTCGCCGATCTCGCGGCAAGAGCACCGCACCCGGCCTTGATGGCGTTCCCGGGAGGGCGTTAACTCTGGCCCTTAACATCCTTGGGCCCAGAGTGAGAGGACTATTCTCTGCCTGTCTGGCTCAAGCCATAATTCCACAGCGGTGGAAGACAGGCAGGCTAGTCCTCCTTAAGAAGGAGGGTCGCCCGGCGGACTCGGCCTCGGCCTACAGGCCAATTGTGCTCTTGAGCGAGATCGCCAAACTCTTCGAGCGGGTTGTGACGAAGAGGTTGCAGCGTCACTTGGAGCGGACACGTCCGGACCTCTCGGACCTCCAGTATGGCTTTCGCAGGGGGCGCTCGACGGTGGATGCCATACTGAGGGTGAAGTCCCATGCGCAGGATGCGGTGGCCCTGGGCGATGGAGTCTTGGCGGTGTCTTTAGACATCGCCAACGCCTTTAACTCCCTGCCCTGGCCCTGCATTGAGGAGGCACTTATCTATCACCGAGTGCCTCCATACCTGCGCCGCGTCATCGGGGCTTACCTGTCCGGGAGGTCCGTGACGTTTCCGGCTCCTGGAGGAGGATGGGAGGCGTATGAAGTGTCGTGCGGTGTTCCACAGGGCTCGGTTCTCGGGCCACTCCTGTGGAACATCGGGTACGACTGGGTGTTGAGAGGCGACACCCTACGAGGAGTTGGAGTCCTCTGCTACGCCGACGACACGCTGGTCTTGGCGCAGCAGAGGACTTATCGTGAGGCAGCAGTGCTCGCAACGGCCGGAGTGGCCGACGTCGTCGGCCGAATTAGAAGGTTGGGTCTGGAGGTTGGTCTGAACAAGTCCGAGGCATTATACTTCCATGCTCCTCGAAAGGGCCCACCGGCAGATGCCCACATCGTCGTCGGTGGCGTCCGAATCGACGTCAAGAGGAGTATGAAGTACCTCGGACTTGTTCTGGACGGTCGGTGGAGTTTCCGGGGCCACTTTACATCCTTGGCCCCGAAACTGTTGAAGACAGCGGCGGCATTGGCGCGCCTTTTGCCCAACGTCGATGGGCCGAGCGCCTCTAGCCGTCGGCTGTACACCGGAGTGGTCCGATCGATGGCGCTCTATGGTGCTCCCGTATGGGCGGACGCCCTGGATCGGCACAACATCACTCTGCTGCGACGTGCGCAGAGGGTGATGGCCATCCGGGCGATACGGGGGTACCGGACCATCTCCGGTGAGGTGGCGTGCGTGCTGGCTGGAGTCATGCCGTGGGATCTGGATGCTCTGTCTCTGGCGTCGGTCTATTGCCGGCGTCGAGGCCTTGCGTCCGGGGAACCGGCTAGCCCAGCACGCGCCGAGGAGGAGCGGGAAGCCGCATTAGAAGTGTGGGAATCCCGGCTGGCGACACCATCTGCCGGCCGGTTGACGATCGAGGCGGTTCGTCCAGTTTTCCGCCAGTGGTTAGCGCGGCGTCACGGCGTCCTAACCTTCCGCACGACGCAGGTGCTCACGGGGCATGGTTGCTTCGGGGGTTACCTGTGTCGGATCGCTGGGAGGGAGCCCGACGCTCGCTGCCACCACTGCGACGACTGCCTCGACGAGACGGCCCAGCACACGTTGGAGGTGTGCACAGCCTGGGCGTCTCAACGTCGCGCTTTGCGCGACGTCATCGGGGACGACCTTTCCCTGCCGGCCGTAGTCAAGGCCATGGCCGGCAGCGAGACGTCGTGGGACGCGGTTTCGTCCTTCTGCGAGGCAGTGGTGCTCGAGAAGGAGTCGGCGGAACGGGCGAGGGAGGCTTTTGCCGAAGTCGCCATCCGCCGTAAGAGACCGGGTCGCCGGAGGGCGGCACACGACCGCCGCCTTCCGCCCTAATGTGCCAGAGGGCGGTCAGCTTGGGGAAGCTGGCCGCCTACCAACCTGGCCCGAGTAGGCGCGCGCAGGTTGCTCCCGCGCGCTACTCCGAGCAGGCCGTCGAGGGTGCCCACACACCCTTGACTCCGCGACGTGCCTAGCAGGCTCCCGCCGCCGCAATTCGTGGACGATTCTAGTCCCCGCGTCTTGCGGCCAGTGGCGGTCGAGGAGGAGCACCGTGAGGTTTTAGTGGGTATGCGGACGGCCTACATCTGCCAAGTCCGCGAGTCCCACATAACCCGCTCGAGTCCCCACTCGGGCCGGTATCCGTAAAAGGATTTCCTCACGAAAAAAAAAAAAAAAAAAAAAAAAAAAAAAGGTTGCGCTGCTATCGCTGCCACGAGATTGGTCACGTGGCGGCGAAGTGCAGCAGTGCACATGATAGGAGCCAGCAGTGTTTCAGGTGCGGACAAGCTGGGCACAAACAAAATCAGTGCTCGGCGGCACCTCACTGCCCGGTTTGCGTGGCGGCAGAACAGCCCGCAGACCATACAGTGGGAAGCGCCATATGTGGAAAAGCCAGCTCCTCGAGGAAGAGGAGGAGTGGCAGGAAGGGAGGAAATGGGCCACCAGCGGGCAAGCCAGACGCCCCAATTGGGCGAGAGGAGGCGCAGCACATGGAAGACCAATAATGGCTCTCCGTGTGCTGCAGGCGAATATAAACCACTGTGCCAGGGCCCAGGACTTATTGGTCCAAAGCCTGGCGCAGTGGTCTATCCAGGTGGCGGTTGTTTCGGAGCCCTACAGCGTTCCCGACAGAGACAACTGGGTAGCCGACAACTCCGGGGTGGTGACTATTATCACCCAGGTCGCGGCGGGCTCTCCGCCCTTCTCACGAGTAGAGAGGGGTGCGGGATGCGTCGCTGCACTTGTCGGCGACCTAGTTGTCGTAGGGGTCTACTTTTCCCCCAATCGAACTCTTGCGGAGTTTGAAGAGTTCCTTATACGATTGGGGGAAATGGTAGAGCGATTTCGTCCGGCGGAAGTGTTGGTGGCCGGCGATCTCAACGCGAAGTCCAGCGTGTGGGGCTCCGCAACGACGGATGTGCGTGGTGTGACGCTGTCGGAGTGGGTTGTTGCCACCGGTTTGTCTGTGCTCAACCGAGGGACCAAGAACACGTGTGTGCGAAGGCTGGGCGGATCCGTCGTGGACGTTTCGTTCGCGAGCCCGGCCCTAGCGTGTCGTGTTCGGGGCTGGCGAGTGCTGGATGATGTGGAGACTCTCTCGGATCACCTCTACATCTTGTACGAGATCTCCACACATCCAGCGGTGCAACCAGCCCCCAGTCCAAACTCGAGAGAGTACGGACCGCGGTGGCAACTGGGTCGCCTCGACAGGGAGTTGTTGGAGGAGGCCGCGATAGTGGAATCCTGGCTGCCCCAGAGCTTGGCGTCTGCAGAAGACGCCGCATCCTGGGCGCAGGGGGCGCTGACGCGTATCTGTGACGCGTCAATGCCCCGTTCCGGGCGCCGCCCTCAACGGTGGCAAGTGTACTGGTGGTCGTGGGAGATCGCGCAACTGCGTAACACCTGCGTTGCGGCGAGACGCCAGTACAGCCACTATCGCAGACGGGTACAGAAGGTGCAGGAGGAGGAAGACCGACTGTACCGCGTCTATGTCGAGGCGAGAACGCTGCTGCAGGAGGAGATCGGTCGTGTGAAAGGCGAGTCGCACGACCGGTTGATCGCGGGGATAGACCAAGACCCGTACGGCACACCTTACCGAATGGTGCTCGGTAGGTTACGGGCTTGGGCACCACCACTGACGCAGACACTCCAACCGGACATTCTCCGAGGGGTTCTGTCGTCGCTATTCCCGCAGCGGGCCAGTTTTGCACCACCCAGTATGGCCCGCCCTGCAGCGCGTGAGGAGGAAGAGGAGGACGACGAGGACAGCGTCACACCACAGGTGGAGGAGGAGGAGCTCGAAGAAGCTGTACGCCGGTCTCGGCTCAAGAGCACCGCCCCGGGCTTGGATGGCATTCCCGGCCGGGCGCTAACTCTGGCCCTCAACAACTTAGGGCCCAGAGTGCGAGGACTATTCACTGCCTGTCTGGCTCAAGCCATAATTCCACAGCGGTGGAAGACAGGTAGGTTAGTCCTCATCAAGAAGGAGGGTCGCCCGGCGGATTCAGCCTCCGCCTACAGGCCCATCGTGCTCTTGAGCGAGATCGCCAAGCTCTTCGAGCGTGTTGTAGCCAGGAGGCTACAACACCATTTGGAGGGGACAGGTCCGGATCTCTCGGACCACCAGTATGGCTTCCGCAGGGGGCGATCGACGGTGGATGCCATACTGGAGGTAAAGTCCTACGCGCAGGATGCGGTGGCCCGAGGCGATGGAGTCTTGGCGGTGTCTTTAGACATCGCCAACGCCTTCAACTCCCTGCCATGGCCCTGCATAAAGGAGGCACTTTTATACCACCGCGTGCCTCCATACCTGCGCCGCGTCATCGGGGCTTACCTGTCCGGGAGGTCTGTGACCTTTCCGGCTCCTGGAGGAGGTTGGGAGGAGTTCGTTGTGTCGGCCGGTGTTCCACAAGGATCGGTGCTGGGTCCGATCCTCTGGAACATCGGGTACGACTGGGTGCTGCGGGGCGGCACCCTGAGGGGGATAAAGGTCCTCTGTTACGCCGATGACACGCTGGTCTTGGCGCAGCAGAGGACCTATCGGGAGGCGGCGGTCCTCGGGACGGCTGGAGTGGCGGAGGTCGTCGGCCGCATAAAGCGGCTGGGTTTAGAGGTCTCCCTCAACAAGTCCGAGGCAATCTACTTCCATGCTCCTCGAAAGGGCCCACCGGCAGATGCCCACATCGTCGTCGGTGGCGTCAAAATCGACGTCGCCCGGAGCATGAAGTACCTCGGACTTGTTCTGGATGGTCGGTGGAGTTTTCGGGGCCACTTTACATCTTTGGCCCCGAAACTGTTGAAGACAGCGGCGGCACTGGCGCGCCTTTTGCCCAATGTTGGTGGGCCGAGCGCCTCTAGCCGTCGGCTGTACACCGGAGTGGTCCGATCGATGGCGCTCTATGGTGCTCCCGTATGGGCGGACGCCCTGGACCGGCATAACATCACTCTGCTGCGACGTGCGCAGAGGGTGATGGCCATCCGGGCGATACGGGGGTACCGGACCATCTCCGGTGAAGTGGCGTGCGTGCTGGCCGGAGTCATGCCGTGGGACCTGGATGCCCTTTCTCTGGCGTCGGTCTATTGCCGGCGTCGGGGCCTGGCGTCCGGGGAACCGGCAGGCCAAGCACGCGCAGAGGAGGTGCGGGTAGCCGCAATTGAGATGTGGGAAACTCGGCTGGCAAATCCATCTGCCGGCCTGAGGACGATCGAGGCGGTTCGTCCAGTGTTCCGCCAGTGGTTAGCGCGGCGTCACGGCGTCCTAACCTTCCGCACCACACAGGTGCTCACGGGGCATGGCTGCTTCGGGGGTTACCTGTGTCGGATCGCTGGGAGGGAGCCCGACGCTCGCTGCCACCACTGTGGCGACTGCCTCGATGAGACGGCCCAGCACACGTTGGAGGTGTGCTCAGCCTGGGCGTCTCAACGTCGCGCTTTGCGCGACGTCATAGGGGACGACCTTTCCCTGCCGGCCGTGGTCAAGGCCATGGCCGGTAGCGAGACGTCGTGGGACGCGGTCTCATCCTTCTGCGAGGCAGTGGTGCTCGAGAAGGAGTCGGCGGAACGGGCGAGGGAGGCTATTGCCGAAGTCGCCATCCGCCGTAAGAGACCGGGTCGCCGGAGGGCGGCATACGATCGCCGCCTTCCGCCCTAATGTGCCAGAGGGCGGTCAGCTTGGGGAAGCTGGCTGCCTACCAACCTGGCCCGAGTAGGCGCGCGCAGGTCGCTCCCGCGCGCTACTCCGAGCAGGCCGTCGAGGGTGCCCACACACCCTTGACTCCGCGACGTGCCTTGCAGGCTCCCGCCGCCGCGATTCGTGGATGATTCTAGTCCCCGCGTCTCGCGGCCAGTGGCGGTCGAGGAGGAGCACCGTGAGGTTTTAGTGGGTATGCGGACGGCCTACATCTGCCAAGTCCGCGAGTCCCACATAACCCGCTCGAGTCCCCACTCGGGCCGGTATCCGTAAAAGGATTTCCTCACGTTAAAAAAAAAAAAAAAAAAAAAAAGGTTAGGTTAGGTTTTTTTTTTTTTTTTTTTTTTTTAAATAAAAGATCCGGTGACCCCCTGGCAGAACCAAGGCCATTTTATATTTTAAGTTTTTTATTTTAAGCGAGACTCAATTTTTTTTTTTTTTTTTTTTGAAAGGAAACTGTCTATTTTACTTTATTTACTACACTTACTTACTATCTAACTTATACTTAAATTTATAATTTTATACATTATTGTTTATTAGTTTTTATTTCTACTTATTACTACTAACTTAAATTTATGTGAGCTGGCTATAATCTTCAGGTTATAGTTGCTACATACAGATTTCTTGTGACTTTTTCATTTTTAGGTAATTTTGAGTACAGGTATGTTTTTTTTTTTTTTTTTTTTTTTTTTTTTTTTTTTTTTTTTTTTTTTTTTAAATGTATATGTATTATATACAATAAGTATATGAATTATACCATTTTTTTTTTTATTTTATTTTTTTTTTTTTTATTTTTTTTTTTTTTATTATTATTTATTTTTTTTTTTTTTTTTTTTATTTTTTTTTTCTTTTTTAGATAACTGTACTCCCATTTTTTTTCAAAACATTTTCCGTAATAAGTACACACATCTTAAGAAAGTATTTGCATTTTTGTTTATCAAGCATAATGTTTGGAATAGTCTGTTCACTAATTTTTTCGTCCATGTATGTCTCGGTGTCAAGGCGTGCTTTGGAGAATATCGGGCAATCGAGTATGAGATGAAGTGAAGTTTCATCTGTCGCGGAATCGCATCTGCATCCCGGGTGGTCCTTTAGTTTAAACCTTGCCAGATACTCTCCAAAGCCGCCGTGGCCCGTCAGTGCCTGTGTTATAATCTGGTTTGGGCTATTTTTTTTAATAAAATTAAATGCTGTGTGTATGTTGGGCAAAAATACTTTGGTGGTTTTTCCGGTTTCCCCTTCCCTATATCTCCTGTCCCACTCCTCAATCGTATTTGCCCTTATCATTTTTTTAATAAACGATATGGGGCACTCGTCATAATCCGGCGCCTTTTTCGTGTTGGAGGCCGCAGACTTCGCCAGTTCATCCGCTCTCTCGTTCCCCTGGATCCCAACATGCGCCCTTACCCAGAAGAGTCTAACTTTTTTTTTTCTTTCGTTAGCTCTTCGTAGGTTTTCTTTAATAAAGAAAACCATCGGGTGGGACGCATCCTGGTCTCCTAGGAGTTCGAGAGCCGACCTGGAGTCACTTAGGATGCAGGCCGACTGCTCCGAGGAACCCAACGCAACCTTGGTGGCCTGGTAGAGCGCGTAGAGTTCGGCCTGAAATACCGTACAGAAGGACGCCAAGACGTACTTTCTGGCCAGTATTTCGGCCTCCCCCTTCCAGCACGAAAGTGCCGCTCCTACCCCGCCACCAATCTTGCTACCGTCCGTGTAGATGATCATCCCCCTGAGGTTATGCTCATCTACGGTTTCCGGTTCAAGGTCCTCGAGGCACCCGAACTGCACCCCTTGTTCCTCCGATGGGTGCGGCAACTGGTCGAAGTCCATCCTCTTCTCCACTTTCCTGCCGTGCAGGATGTCCTGCGGCTTACCGCGCTTTGCCTCATACAGAAGTGCCGCTTCACTCACCCTCATATCGAGCGGGATTAGCCCGCTGAGCGCCAGGGCGGCGCTCAGAGAGACCGTCCTATAAGATTTTGCAATCTTCTGGGCAAAGCCTCTCTGAACGGCGTCCAGGCACTTGCGAGTTCTAATTTTGCTCGCTTCAGGTGCCCACACGCTTGCGGCATACAGGATGATGGGCTCAATGACCGCCACGTAAATCGTCCTGATGATTTCGGGATTCAGGCCCCAGTTTAATTTTGCTGATCGAGAAATACTTTTATATAAATTTAGTGCTTTTCTACAGGTTTTGCTTATGTGATTGTTAAAAGTTAATTTTTGATCAATTATTAGGCCTAATATCTTAATTTCCTCTACTAATTTAATTGGCATACCTCCCATATGTACGGAGGGGGCATCGTATTTTAATTTATTTGTGACCATCATTGCGAACGTTTTGCTTGGCGCGAATTTTAATTTATTGTCTATGCCCCATTCGTACACATGGGATAGTATTTGATCTGCCGTCCGAGAAATTTGGGAACCTGAATTAGCCGATATCACCAGGACGATGTCATCCGCAAAAGCCTGGCAATAAACCCCGCGCGCCGTTATCGGAGTGGGTCTAACAGGAGATTCCAAAACGTTGGTCCGCTTATAGAGCCTTGTATGCAGCCCTTTGTGGTGAGCATTGTATGTTCGTGATCGGCGTATCTCACTGTTACCTTCCTGTTTTGCAAGTAATCGTCCACAAGCTTTCGTATGTTTAATGGGCACCCCTTTTCGGCTAGTTGACACCGTATAGCTGGCCACCACGCTGCATCGAAAGCGCCCTCTATGTCTAGCGAGATCACAAGGTTTAATAGCTTGTTTTTGACGCCATCCCTTAAGTGTCTCGCCAGATCATACAGGGCGTCCTCGGTGCTGCGCTGAGGGACGAACCCGTACTGTCTCCTATTCGCCTTCGGAAGCACATGCCACCTGATGCGGCGAACCATCATTCTCTCCAGAACCTTGCCGAGAACCGATAACAGGCCGATTGGCCTGTACGATTTCGGGAGGGTGTAGTCGTCCTTCCCGGGTTTCCGAAGAACGACAACTACAGCCTCCTTCCAGGGTTCTGGAAAGCATGATAGCTCCAGGCACTTGTTCAGAAGGGACAGGAGCAGTTCCGGGTCCACCCCCGCTGCCTGCCTAACGATGTCAGCTGTAAAGCCGTCGCCTCCTGGCGCCTTTTTGGGGTTCGATCTTGATAGAGCGTGGTTGAGTTCGTCGCTAGTGAACGGGGGGTCGTTCGGAGTGTTCACCTCTGAGAGAAGGTTAACTGTCTCTGCTATCCGCCGTGTCGCCTTATGGCTATCCATATCCGCTCTAAGGTCGTCCTCGGGGAAAAAGGTCTGCGCCAGGTACTCGACCGACTCCTGTGGGGTGAGGATTACACTGTTTCTCACCAGGGGCTGATCTTCGTGCCTCTCCTGGGAGTGTCTGATCACTCTGTATATACTGTCCCACATAGTCTCCCGGTCCTGAGTACTGCAGTACCTCTTCCAGCTGCTGGTCTGCGCAGCTACGGCTTCTGCTTCGTAAAGGTTTTTTGCATCTAAGTACTCCTTCACGACATGCGGTCTCCTGCGAGGTGCTGCTGAGGAAACCCTTCTCTTTTTCAACCTGACATCCCTCCTCAGTCGGTCCAGTTCGTCACACCACCACGGCAGTTTCACTGTGCTTCTGAAGGTTTTTGCCGGTATGGTTTTTAAACATGTCAATTTGATCGCTTCTATATAATTTTGAATTTTGTTTTCTAGTATTTTGGTGTTGTTTATTTTGTTAACTTCAGCCGAATTTAAATTGTTTTCTGCCAAATTTTTGTTAAGTTCTAATCTAAATTTATTCCAATCAGCTTTTTTGGTGTTGTAAACCCGTGTGCTTTTGGCTGGTCTTTTGGTTTTCGGCTCCTTCAGAAGCACATTGAAAGCAATGGTGTTGTGATCCGAACTGGTTACTCCATCCTCTACTTTCCATCCCTGGATCTTCCCCAGCAGGCTCCTCGAGCAGGTTGTGATGTCTACGATGCTCTTTCTCACCCCGTTTTCGTTGGCTACATAGAAAGTGGGCTTGTTGCCGACATTTAATATGTCCAGGCCCATTTCTTCTAGCGCTCCCACGAGGGCCTCTCCCCTGTGGTCCTCACGCTCGCTGCCCCACCAGGTGCTCCAGGCGTTCACGTCCCCCCCCAGGATGATATTTGCCCATCTCATTGTGTTCTTTATGTGCCTGACGTGCTGTATATATGGTTCCATGTCCTCTGTACCTTCAAAGTAGACCGAGACCACCCCCAGAGTCCATGCGTCGGTCCTGAGGGTCGCGACAGCGATGTTCTCGGTGGTGAGTATTGGATTTTCAATAATTTCAATATTGTCGTCGAATACCACCACCGAGCTCTTGACCGGTTTAGTACGGTTTAATACTTTCTGTATTATGCGGTACCCCGGTCTAGGCTTGACGCACCCCTCAACACCGACGTACGGCTCCTGGATCAGCCCCACGTTGGCCTTCCTCCTACTTGCTTCGAGTATGAACTCCTGGAAGGCCAGCTTACTTCTCTGTAGGTTTGACTGTAGGAACTTAAACGTCTCTATACCATCCTGGTCGCCCGGAGCAACTTTAGCAATAAGCTACTGTGGACCTCGCCAGTCTGTCCCATCTATTTCTCACTGGGCATGCCTCGTCGAAGCTGTTATGCTCCGTCCTGTCAAGCTTTGCAGCTTGACAGTTTCGACAAGTTGGCTCCCCCCCTGCCAACCTGATTGGGCAGTCTACCCTTAAGTGAGGTCCCGTGCAGTGGCTGCAGGTGTCAATGGTCTCGGTACACAGCTTACGGCCGT
The DNA here is from genome assembly GCF_056956725.1 of Heliconius melpomene rosina. Classification (NCBI taxonomy): domain Eukaryota; kingdom Metazoa; phylum Arthropoda; class Insecta; order Lepidoptera; family Nymphalidae; genus Heliconius; species Heliconius melpomene. The sequence goes on from NC_140393.1 coordinate 10,465,286, forward strand.
GACCGAAACCCAGGCATCTGGAGCACTGGATGAGGGGAGTCTGGTCCTTTACGACCACCCTTTGGAGGTCGATGTGGACCCTCCCAGCATCCGTTAGCGCCTTCCAGATTGCCGGTGACACCTGCAGTACCACGTGGCACTCAAGTTGGTTTCTTGCTCTTCTTCGGTATTTTATCTTCATTCTGCGCTCCTCTTCTGTTATATGGCCCATCAAGTGGGAGTTTTGGGTTCTAATTGCATGCAAAATGTCGTCGTCCGAGTTATAACTCAAGACGTCCTTTATTATAACCAGAGGGTCCTTATTTTTCTTTTCCTCTACTGTTAGATCCGGGTGGCCTGCATTCAACCTTCCTTTCACCTTTTCCAGGTCCTCCCTGTTTGTACACCCTATGACGACCTTCTGGTCCTTGGCTTTCCTGACCCGGTCCACCCTGATGCCTGTCGACTTGGCCTCGACAGCAGTGCGGATCTTGCTTATCACATCCTCACTGCTGTCCTTGGCGTTTGTCGACGACACCACGATAGAGTGGATCGGGAGGTCGGCTGGACCCCTGGTCGGCATAGGGGTACATTTCATGGCGGCTTTCTCTGCATAGGTAGGCCCTTCCCTTTCCCGGTGTTCCCTTGCTTCCTCTCCTATCTTTCCCATCTCCTTCCTCATGTTCTTGACCTCCTCCATGGTCTCTTTGACCATGGCTTTCTGTTCCATAATCTCCTGCATGACCTCTTTACTATTTACCCCTTCTTCTGTCCTTGCTTTTATTTGGTGGAGTCTGTTGCTGAGCTGGAGCCTGTCCTCGCTCAGTTTGAGAATAATCTCGTACATCCTCCCCAAATTTTCTATCACTGTCTCTTTTATTATGGTTTTAATGTTTCCTGACTGTTCCAGGTGCAGCTTGGCGTCCTGGAAAAGACGGTTCGCCACCACTCTGAGGTTCTCAGGTTCCTCCTCTGAGGTGTGAGCCTGTTGTACCTCCCTGGGTGGAGCCACCTTAGGGACAATTCTCTTCCTTCCTTCTAGTTCTAACGTCTCTCCTTTCTTTGCAGGTCCTGATGAGCCGGTCAACTTGGAGCTGTTCTTCGTCGACATGTCTGGTAAGTATTTATATGTATATTTTTGACAAAGAAAATAAATAAAATAAAATAAAATAAAATAAGAAAACCAAAAGTTTTTGTTTCTTACTACTGGTCCCTAGTCTAAAGTAGTCTGAGGTGTAAGGAGCCGCAGACTGTCTCTTTTATTTATTCAAATTAAACTTTTATTTCTATATTTATTTATTTGATAAGGGAACCCCGATCCTAACCAAACCAGTCAATTTGTATGTCTTAGTTTGTATAATTGTAAATGTGTATAGGTATGTGTATATATATGTATACTTTGTCCAAATGGTCAAAAACAGTACATAAAAAATTTTTAGATAGTCAATATCTAGTCTTAAAATTTTAAAAGTGCCGTGGTGTAAAAAGCCACGGCCGTCTCCTACACTATACTTAATGTCTAGGTACTTAGTGTAATTAAAACTAAAATTATAACTAATAAAATTTTATAAAAATTTTTACAAATATATTAAAATATAAAGTAATATGTATCTTAGCTATCTTAATACTCTGTGTACAAGACACAGTTTGTTAATATACTTTTATTAAAATTATTGTTTACGTAAGTGGATTCCGAAAAAAAACTTTTTTATTTATGGACCGATTTTTATGAAACTTTTTTCAATTTGTAGGTCTCCACTAAAAAATGATCCCCACCAAAAATCACGTTGATCCGGTTTTTGGAAGTCAAGTTATAAACGAAGATACACTTTTGTGACCTTGTTCTATAAATAGAACAAAAACTGGCGCTTCGACCAAAGTTGTTACTTTTTTTATAACTCAGAAACTACTGCTTGGAAAAATCTGAAACTTTCAGGGTATATTCTTTAAGAGTGCTACTACTTAAGTATACAAAAATATTTAGGGGTTACCGCTGAAAATCTTTTGGAAATTAATGTACAAAATTTGGAAGAGTAAAATTTAGGAATTTAATTTAGTAATATCTATATAACTTGCTCTGTGGTTCACGGATCTTCGATCTTCTTTCAGGGGTGTCCAGAAAAAGTCCGTCCGCGTCGAAAGACACCCTTGGTGTCACTCTCCGACTCTCCGTTTCGAAGTTAGTCTCCACGTGGTTTTTGGAAAAACTCCAGTATCTCCGGGGTGCGCGGGGGAAAAAATCCCAGATTTTGTGGGGACTTGGGGGGTCACCAGGCACATAGGGGGGAGTAATAAAAAAGGGGGGGTACCGCTTAAAAAACGGCGCCGCACGCACTTTTGTTTAAAACCACGTGTTTTTTAAGCGTTTTTGTGGGAAAAACCCCGCTAACTTTGGTTCCCGCACTCGGATTTTCACGAAAAACACTTAGTTTACAGGGATACTTCCCAGCCCATCCCTATGTGGTCGGGCATGTCACTGAGTTCACTATTAGTATTTTTAGTTTAATTTTAAAAACTAAAAAGTGTCTTTTTTCACAAAATTTTAATAGTTTTTTAATGATTTTGGTAACTCACACTTGTCCAAAAATTACTTTTTTGGCACCGTCGGATAGGGTACACTTCCGCGCAACTTTCAGTGTCACTTTCACTTTAATCGCACTAGTATATCCCGAGTTATGAATTTTTTCGTCCGAAAAATCTTGTTTTGGTAGTCTAGGGAGCCGCGTTCGTGTCTGATCGCTACGAGGGCTCAACCGGGACTCGCGGTTAGGTTAGGTTAGGTTAGGTTAGGTTAGGTTAGGTTCCCAAGGGAGTTGCTGGTCTCCTACTGGGCGCGTCCCCAGGTGGCGGATAGGGGAAACCACTCGCACTTGCGGGCGAGTGGACCGGGAATTTGTTCCCGGCGCGGACCAAAACCAGCTAGGCATGGGCGTGTCTTTAGTCCATTGTTATGGACACGGCCTAGGGGAGCACACCCCGACAGAAAAGCCCCACTGTGGAACAGTAACAAACATGTCGGACAAGCAGAATTACAATTCACTACCCCAGGAGGGTTCCGGTCTCTACGAGGCCGGGGAATCCCTCCGTGCTACGGCACGCAAGCCCCGCGAATCTGGGGGGGGCCAGTCTTTCCGATGTGTTGCTGGGGAGGGGCCCGAGATGGGCGGAGTAGAGGGAGTGCCTGTGAAGGGCGGAGAAGGAGAAGGAGAAGTTGGGTCCGGGAAGGGCGAAGGTGTTGGAAGTGCAACGGCAGTGGTTGTGGAGACACGTGAATGTGAACAGCGGAGGCAGTCCGTGTCGAGTAGTGTGGCGTTTGGGTCAGATTATGTTGGCCAATTCGCAGAGGGGGAGCCGCGAGTGGTTTTGACCAGGGTGGATCTCGACGATGTAGCGTCTATCACTGGTGGTAGATCGAGGAGAGGATCTGGTTCGTCGTTTGGGCGGCTATGGGCAGCATTGGAGTCGAGAGCTTCTGATTCCGAAAGCGTAATGTCGGTGGAGTCGCAACGAACTAAGACGCGGTCACAGTTCATGAAAGATAGGAGGAAAAGACCACGGAAGCCGAGTGACCAATCAGGGTCCTCCGGCGATGGAGAGTCCGACCGACCGGCGTCAAAAGTTGTGGCCAAGAAAAGAGAAAGAGGTCGGCCTACTATAGAAGCTGAGAAGATTAGGGAGGCCAATAAAGAGGAGTTACAACTCAGAAATGAGAAAGAGGTGCTGGAAAGTGTCTCAGTCGTGCGGTCTAGAGTCAGTTCTAGGCTTTCAGACATGTCTCGGCGGTCCGATGGGGAGCAGGACGAAGCCAGACTCGCATCTGACCTACAGCATCAGGTGGCTGGGAGCCTAGAAATTATAAGGAAGGTTGCCACCAAGTCTGGTAACCTGAAGGGCACCTTTACCAGGGCCCTAAAGGAGGCTGCCAAAGCCATAGGCATGGCCGTAGACGAGTTGGCACAGCGGACGGCGACAGAGGAGGTGGCGCAGCTGCGCGTTCATAATAACAAGCTGCGCTACGAAATGTCGGAGTTGAGAAACGAGGTCAGTCTTTTACGGGCTGACCTCCAAAAGCAAAAGGGCCAAGGAGTGGCACCTGAGAAGGTTATGCCTGGGCGTTCCGACGAGCTGATGCGCTCCATTATGATGGAGGTCGGAACCATGGTCAGTGCAAGGATTGAGGGACTTGAGAGCCGACTTCTTCCGGAGAAGAGCATGCGCCCTCCGCTGGCGGCGTCAAAGGGTGCCAATAAAGCGACTGCCACAACATCGGCGAGGGCAGAGACGACAACCACGCTCATGGCTCCTGCGAACCCTGCTCCCAAAAGAGGCCCAATGCCGGAAAGTGGCAAGGGTAAGGGCAAGGGCAAAGGCAAGGGTAAGGGGAAGAGCACTGTGGCGAAAGCTCCCGAGCCGCGGCCTCTACCACCTGCTCCGGCAGACCTAAATGAGGGGTGGAACGTCGTCGCCAGGAAGGGCAAGAAGAAGAAGGAGAAGGCTGTCCAGCAGCAGCCGAAGGGCGGGAAGACGCGTCAAAAGTCTGCGCCGAAAGCTCCCAGACTGCGACCTCCTAGGTCGTCTGTGGTTGCGCTGAAGCTGCAGCCGGGTGCTAAGGAGGTGACTTACAAGGACGTCCTGACCCAGATCAAGGAGAAGGTGGTACTGGAAGATCTGGGCATCACGGACGTCAGGTTCAGAGTTGCCTCAACGGGAGCGAGGCTACTCGAACTGCCGGGTTTGAATACCGGGGAGAAGGCGGACGTTCTCGCGCAACATCTGCGGAGCGTCCTTAACGCTGGCGATGTGCAGGTCTCGAGGCCCACCAGGTGTGCGGAGCTGAGAGTTTGTGGGCTCGATGACTCTGTGACATCGGAGGAGGTGGCGGCGGCTGTGAGTCGAGCAGGTGGCTGCGACGCTAGCGCCGTTAAAGTGGGGGAGATCCGCCAAGATCGAAATGGGCTCGGTACTGCCTGGCTCCGCTGTCCAGTGGCAGCGGCGAAGAAGGTCAGCGGCGGAAGGCTGTTGGTCGGCTTTGTGTCGGCACGCGTGCAGTTACTGAAGCCTCGCGTGCTGCGCTGCTTCCGCTGCCACGAAGTAGGGCATGTCGCGGCTAATTGCACGAGTGACAAAGACCGGAGTGCACACTGTTACAGGTGCGGGAAGCCAGGGCACAAACAAAGTAGTTGCTCCGCTTCGGCGCATTGTCCTATTTGTGAGGACGCAAAAAGGCCCGCGGATCATCTGGCAGGTGGAGCAGCGTGCGCCAAGATGTGCGCTCAATCGAAGAAGTGGAGAGGTGCGGCGAGGCGAACAAGCCGAAGCCGACCTGAAGCCCCGACGCAGGGCGAGGAGCTGCAGCACATGGAGCATCAATAATGGCGCTCCATGTGCTCCAGGCGAACATCAACCACTGTGCCAGAGCCCAAGACTTATTGGTCCAAAGCCTGGTGCAGTGGTCGATTCAGGTGGCGGTCGTTGCGGAGCCTTATAGCATTCCTGCGCGTGACAACTGGGTCGCAGACAACACCGGAGTGGTAGCTCTGGTCACCCAGATCGCTGCGGGCTCTCCGCCCTTTTCACGAGTAGAGAAGGGTGCGGGATGCGTCGCGGCACATGTCGGCGATCTAGTTGTAATAGGCGTCTACTTTTCTCCCAATCGAACTCTTGCAGAGTTCGAGGAATTCCTAATCCGCTTGGGGGAAATGGTGGAAAGACACCGTGCGCCGGAGGTCTTGGTCGCAGGAGACCTGAATGCTAAATCCAGCGTGTGGGGCTCCGCAAAGACGGACGTACGTGGTGCGACATTGGAGGAGTGGATTGTCGCCACCGGTTTGTCAGTTCTCAACCGAGGGACTACAAACACGTGTGTGCGAAGGCAGGGCGGGTCCGTCGTAGACATAACGTTTGCGAGTCCTGTCCTAGCGTGCCGTGTTCAGGGCTGGCGAGTGCTGAATGATGTGGAGACTCTCTCGGACCATCTCTACATCCAATATGAGATCTCCACACATTCAGCGGCGCAGTCAGCCCCCAGTCCAACTTCGGGAGAGTTCGGACCGCGGTGGCGACTTGGGTGTCTCGACAGAGAACTCCTGGAGGAGGCTGCGATAGTGCAGGCCTGGCTGCCCCAGAGCTTGGCGTCTGTGGAAGACGCTGCCACCTGGGCGCAGAGGGCTATGACGCGTATCTGCGACGCGTCTATGCCCCGTTCTAGGCACCGCCCTCAGCGGCGACAAGTGTACTGGTGGTCGGGAGAGATCGCTCAATTGCGCGTCACCTGCATTGAGGCGAGACGCCAGTACACGCACTATCGCAGGCGGGTACGCCGAGAGGAAGAGGAGGAGGAACGGCGGTACCGCACGTATGTTGAGGCGAGGAAGGCGCTACAGGAAGCAATCGGTCGTTCGAAGGCAGAATCTAACGACCGATTGATCGCGGGGATAGACGGGGATCCGTTCGGAACGCCGTATCGCATGGTGTGCGGTAAACTCCGGACGTGGGCTCCGCCCTTGACGCAGTCGCTCCAACCGGACGTCCTCCGAGGAGTGCTGACGTCATTGTTCCCGCAGCGGGCCAGTTTTACACCACCAACCATGGCCCGCCCTGTAGTGCAGGAGGAGGAAGTCGATAGTGTCGCACCACTGGTGGATGAGAAGGAGCTCGAAGAAGCTATATGCCGATCTCGGCTCAAGAGCACCGCCCCGGGCTTGGATGGCGTTCCCGGCCGGGCGCTAACTCTGGCCCTTAACATCCTTGGGCCCAGAGTGCGAGGGCTATTCTCTGCCTGTCTGGCTCAAGCCATAATTCCACAGCGGTGGAAGACAGGCAGGCTAGTCCTCATCAAGAAGGAGGGTCGCCCGGCGGATTCAGCCTCCGCCTATAGGCCCATCGTGCTCTTGAGCGAGATCGCCAAGCTCTTCGAGCGTGTTGTAGCCAGGAGGCTGCAACACCACTTGGAGGAGACAGGTCCGGACCTCTCGGACCAGCAGTATGGCTTCCGCAGGGGGCGATCGACGGTGGATGCCATACTGGAGGTGAAGTCCCATGCGCAGGATGCGGTGGCCAAGGGCGATGGAGTTTTGGCGGTGTCTTTAGACATCGCCAACGCCTTCAACTCCCTGCCCTGGCCCTGCATTAAGGAGGCACTTTTATACCACCGTGTGCCTCCATACCTGCGCCGCGTCATCGGGGCTTACCTGTCCGGGAGGTCTGTGACCTTTCCGGCTCCTGGAGGAGGTTGGGAGGAGTATGAGGTGTCGGCCGGTGTTCCACAAGGATCGGTGCTGGGTCCGATCCTCTGGAACATCGGATACGACTGGGTGCTGCGAGGCGGTACCCTGAGGGGGATAAAGGTCCTCTGCTACGCCGATGACACGCTGGTCTTGGCACAGCAGAGGACCTATCGGGAGGCGGCGGTACTCGCGACCGCTGGAGTAGCGGAGATTGTCGGCCGCATAAGGCGGCTTGGTCTGGAGGTCGCCTTGAACAAGTCCGAGGCGTTATACTTCCATGCTCCTCGAAAGGGCCCACCACCTGATGCCCACATCATCGTCGGTGGCGTCAACATAGACGTCAAGAGGAGCGTGAAGTACCTCGGACTTGTTCTGGACGGTCGGTGGAGTTTCCGGGGCCACTTTACATCCTTGGCCCCGAAACTGATGAAGACAGCGGCGGCACTGGCGCGCCTTTTGCCCAATGTCGATGGGCCGAGCGCCTCTAGCCGTCGGCTGTACACCGGAGTGGTCAGGTCGATGGCCCTCTACGGTGCTCCCGTCTGGGCGGACGCCCTGGATCGGCAAAACATCACCCTGCTGCGACGTGCGCAGAGGGTGATGGCCATCCGGGCGATACGGGGGTACCGGACCATCTCCGGTGAGGTGGCGTGCGTGCTGGCTGGAGTCATGCCGTGGGATCTGGATGCTCGGTCTCTGGCGTCGGTCTATTGCCGGCGTCGAGGCCTAGTGTCCGGGGAACCGGCAAGCCAGGCACGCACTGAGGAGGTGCGGGTAGCCGCAATGGAGTTGTGGGAATCTCGGCTGGCAACACCATCTGCCGGCCTGAGGACGATCGAGGCTGTTCGTCCAGTGTTCCGCCAGTGGTTAGCGCGGCGTCACGGCGTCCTAACCTTCCGCACGACACAGGTGCTCACGGGGCATGGCTGCTTCGGGGGTTACCTGTGTCGGATCGCCGGAAGGGAGCCCGACGCTCGCTGCCACCACTGCGGCGACTGCCTCGATGAGACGGCCCAGCACACGTTGGAGGTGTGCTCAGCCTGGGCGTCTCAACGTCGCGCTTTGCGCGACGTCATAGGGGACGACCTTTCCCTGCCGGCCGTGGTCAAGGCTATGGCCGGCAGCGAGACGTCGTGGGACGCGGTCTCATCCTTCTGCGAGGCAGTGGTGCTCGAGAAGGAGTCGGCGGAACGGGCGAGGGAGGCTTTTGCCGAAGTCGCCATCCGCCGTAAGAGACCGGGTCGCCGGAGGGCGGCACACGACCGCCGCCTTCCGCCCTAATGTGCCAGAGGGCGGTCAGCTTGGGGAAGCTGGCCGCCTACCAACCTGGCCCGAGTAGGTGCGCGCAGGTCGCTCCCGCGCGCTACTCCGAGCAGGCCGTCGAGGGTGTCCACACACCCTTGACTCCGCGACGTGCCTAGCAGGCTCCCGCCGCCGCGTTTCGTGGACGATTCAAGTCCCCGCGTCTCGCGGCCAGTGGCGGTCGAGGAGGAGCACCGTGAGGTTTTAGTGGGTATTGGGATTGGCCTTCAGCCCGTCCACGAGTCCCACATAACCCGGTCGAGTCCCCACTCGGGCCGGTATCCGTAAAAGGATTTCCTCACGAAAAAAAAAAAAAAAAAAAAAAAAAAAAAAAAAAAAAAAGGTTTCCTCTGCTGAAAACATGTCGGTACTGCAGAATTCTAATTCTCTACCCCAGGAGGGTTCCGGTCTCTACGAGGCCGGGGAATCCCTCCGTGCTACGGCACGCAAGCCCCTCGAATCTGGGGGGGGCCAGTCATACCGATATGTTGTTGGGGAGGGGCCCGAGATGGGCGGAGTGAGTGTGGAGGTGGAGAAAGACGGAGTTGTGCCTGGGATGGGCGGAATTGGTGTGGACGCTGAGAAGGGAGGAGTGGTTGTGTTGTCCGAGGAGGTCGCCGAGGGTGCGGGAGTGCCCGATATAGGCGGTGTTTTGGGTGTGGAACCTGAGGAGAGGATTGTGGGAAGATTGAGGCCCAGGAGGGGCGACAGTCCGGCACCTGTGCCGATAGGAGGTGCGCTAAAGAAGGCGCAAGTCGTTGTAGAACGACTGGACCTGGACGAGATTGCGTCAATTATCAGTGGAAGGTCCAGGTCGTCGATTTCGTCGCGGGGTCGGTTCTGGGCGGGCTCGGAGTCGGACGCGGACAGTGTCATGTCCGTCGGCTCGACCAGTGCCAACGCGCAAGAAGGAAGTAAGGCCTTGTTCCGGAAGGATAGGAAAAGGCGCCGGAACAAAGAGGAAAAAGCTAGGTCCTCAGACGAAGAAGAGGCGAAGGAAAAGGCAGCCAAGAGAAGCCAGGGCCCACCATCTGCGCCTGGCGGTAACATTGACTTGGCTGCTAGAAAGTCGCTCAATGAAGCCAAGCGCGAAGAGCGTCGGCTGAGGGCGGAGGAGGAAGTAGTGGATATCACCGCTGCAATTCAGAGCCGCGCGAGCTCCAGGCTCTCGGAAGTGTCGATTGGATATCGCCCCGACGAGCCCCTAGTCTCGGATTTGCATTGCCAGGTGTCAGATAGCCTGGCAGTCATAAACCGAGTTGCCAGCAAGTCGGGGAACCTGAAGGGTACCTTTACGAAGGCCCTGAAGGAGGCTGCCGGTGCGATATCCAAGGCCGTAAACACCTTGGCCAACAGGACCGCGTCGGAGGAAGTCCATCTCCTCAGAGCCTCAAACACGCGGCTGCAGGCAGAATTGGCGGACCTGAAAGCAGAGTTTGCTCGCCTAAGGGCGGACGTGGAGCGCTCCGGACCGGTAGAGCCGCCAAGGGCAACGGCGAAGGCTCTATCCGTCGATGACATAGTGCGCACTGTGATGGTGGAAGTGGGCACTATGGTCAGTACAAGGCTGGAGGCCTTCAAGGAGCGGCTCCCTCCGGAAAAGAGGTTGAGGCCACCACTAGCGGCCGACAAAAGGAAGGAGGCTGGTCAGACTCAGGCGGCAGCTGAGCCCGTCGTGACCACGTTAATGGCGCCGGCAAACCCTGCGCCAAAAGGCCCGAAGAGTAGGAAGACGAAGGGTGCGGGAAAGGTGTCTCGTAATTCAACGGTACCAGTTGAGCCCCGACCACTACCTCCGGCTCCTACCAACCTAGCTGAGGGGTGGAATGTCGTGGCGAAGAAGGGGGCTAAAAAGAGAGTGGCTCCTAGTGCGAAACAGGTGACACAAAATGCAAAGCCAAAGTCACAAAAAGCACCAAAGTTGCGTCGACCTAGGTCGCAGGTGGTGGTTCTCAAGGTGCAGCCAGCTGTCGCTGATAAGCTCACCTACACCGACGTGCTTACCCAGGTCAAAGAAAACATCAAGCTGGAGGACCTGGGTATTAGCGACCTTAGGTTCCGGGTAGCATCCACTGGTGCCAGAATGCTGGAGCTACCTGGTGCCAACTCTGGTGACAAGGCAGACGCACTGGCGGAAAAGCTGCGCGGGGTTCTTCGCCCGGAAGAAGTGCAGGTGTCGAGGCCGGTAAAGTGTGCGGAGTTGAGAGTGAGTGGCCTCGATGACTCTGCAACTTCCGAAGATGTTATGGCTGCAATCAGCCGAGTCGGTGGCTGTGCTACGGCCGACGTCAAAGTCGGCGAAATCCGACAAGACCAGGCCGGTCTTGGCACAGCATGGGTTCGCTGCCCCGTCGGCGCTGCGCAAAAGGTCAGCCAAGGAAGGCTACTCGTTGGCTTCGTCTCCGCGAGAGTCAAGTTGCTGCAGCCACGCATCCAGCGTTGCTACCGCTGCCATGAAGTTGGCCACATGGCGGCTAATTGTAGGAGCGATGTCGACCGGAGCAATCAGTGCTTCCGGTGTGGCCAACCCGGGCACCAACAGCGTGGGTGCTCGGCTGACGCACACTGCCCGGTTTGCGAGGCGGCACAGAAGCCGGCAAACCACAAGGTGGGCAGTGCCACCTGCGCTAGATCCAGCGCCAATAAAAAGGGGGGAATGATGAGACGACGTACGAGGCCGGGAGCGCCGGCTAGTACAAGTCACCCAGCCAGGGAAGGGGAGGTGCAACACATGGAGGACCAATAATGGCCCTCCGTGTGTTGCAGGCGAACATAAACCACTGTGCCCGGGCCCAGGACTTATTGGTCCAAAGCCTGGCGCAGTGGTCTATCCAGGTGGCGGTTGTTTCGGAGCCCTACAGCGTTCCCGACAGAGATAACTGGGTAGCCGACAACACCGGGGTGGTGACTATTATCACCCAGGTCGCAGCGGGCTCTCCGCCCTTCTCACGAGTAGAGAAGGGTGCGGGATGCGTCGCAGCACTTGTCGGCGACCTAGTTGTCGTAGGGGTCTACTTTTCCCCCAATCGAACTCTTGCGGAGTTTGAAGAGTTCCTTATACGATTGGGGGAAATGGTAGAACGATTTCGTCCGGCGGAGGTGTTAGTGGCCGGCGATCTCAACGCGAAGTCCAGCGTGTGGGGCTCCGCAACGACGGATGTGCGTGGTGTGACGCTGTCGGAGTGGGTTGTTGCCACCGGTTTGTCTGTGCTCAACCGAGGGACCAAGAACACGTGTGTGCGAAGGCTGGGCGGATCCGTCGTGGACGTTTCGTTCGCGAGCCCGGCCCTAGCGTGTCGTGTTCGGGGCTGGCGAGTGCTGGATGATGTGGAGACTCTCTCGGATCACCTCTACATCTTGTACGAGATCTCCACACATTCAGCGGTGCAACCAGCCCCCAGTCCAAACTCGCGAGAGTACGGTCCGCGGTGGCAACTGGGTCGTCTCGACAGGCAGTTGTTGGAGGAGGCCGCGATAGTGGAGTCCTGGCTGCCCCAGAGCTTGGCGTCTGCAGAAGACGCCGCATCCTGGGCGCAGGGGGCGCTGACGCGGATCTGTGACGCGTCAATGCCCCGTTCCGGGCGCCGCCCTCAACGGCGGCAAGTGTACTGGTGGTCGTGGGAGATCGCGCAACTGCGTAACACCTGCGTTGCGGCGAGACGCCAGTACAGCCACTATCGCAGACGGGTACAGAAGGTGCAGGAGGAGGAAGACCGACTGTACCGCGTCTATGTCGAGGCGAGAACGCAGCTGCAGGAGGAGATCGGTCGTGTGAAAGGCGAGTCGCACGACCGGTTGATCGCGGGGATAGACCAAGACCCGTACGGCACACCTTACCGAATGGTGCTCGGTAGGTTACGGGCTTGGGCACCACCACTGACGCAGACACTCCGACCGGACATTCTCCGAGGGGTTCTGTCGTCGCTATTCCCGCAGCGGGCCAGTTTTGCACCACCCAGTATGGCCCGCCCTGCAGCGCGTGAGGAGGAAGAGGAGGACGACGAGGACAGCGTCACACCACCGGTGGAGGAGGAGGAGCTCGAAGAAGCTGTACGCCGATCTCGGCTCAAGAGCACCGCCCCGGGCTTGGATGGCATTCCCGGCCGGGCGCTAACTCTGGCCCTCAACACCTTAGGGCCCAGAGTGCGAGGACTATTCACTGCCTGTCTGGCTCAAGCCATAATTCCACAGCGGTGGAAGACAGGCAGGCTAGTCCTCATCAAGAAGGAGGGTCGCCCGGCGGATTCAGCCTCCGCCTACAGGCCCATCGTGCTCTTGAGCGAGATCGCCAAGCTCTTCGAGCGTGTTGTAGCCAGGAGGCTACAACACCATTTGGAGGGGACAGGTCCGGACCTCTCGGACCACCAGTATGGCTTCCGCAGGGGGCGCTCGACGGTGGATGCCATACTGGAGGTTAAGTCCTATGCGCAGGATGCGGTGGCCCGGGGCGATGGAGTCTTGGCGGTGTCTTTAGACATCGCCAACGCTTTCAACTCCCTGCCCTGGCCCTGCATTAAGGAGGCACTTTTATACCATCGTGTGCCTCCATACCTGCGCCGCGTCATCGGGGCTTACCTGTCCGGGAGGTCTGTGACCTTTCCGGCTCCTGGAGGAGGTTGGGAGGAGTTTGTGGTGTCGGCCGGTGTTCCACAAGGATCGGTGCTGGGTCCGATCCTCTGGAACATCGGGTACGACTGGGTGCTGCGAGGCGGCACCCTGAGGGGTGTAAAGGTCCTCTGTTACGCCGATGACACGCTGGTCTTGGCGCAGCAGAGGACCTACCGGGAGGCGGCGGTCCTCGCGACTGCTGGAGTCGCGGAGGTGGTCGGCCGCATAAGGCGGCTGGGATTGGAAGTCGCCCTGAACAAGTCTGAGGCAATCTACTTTCATGCTCCCCGCAAGGGCCCACCATCAGAGGCCCACATCATCATCGGTGGCGTCAAAATCGACGTCGCCCGGAGCATGAAGTACCTCGGACTTGTTCTGGACGGTCGGTGGAGTTTTCGGGGCCACTTTACATCTTTGGCCCCGAAACTGTTGAAGACAGCGGCGGCACTGGCGCGCCTTTTGCCCAATGTTGGTGGGCCGAGCGCCTCTAGCCGTCGGCTGTACACCGGAGTGGTCCGATCGATGGCGCTCTACGGTGCTCCCGTATGGGCGGACGCCCTGGATCGGCACAACATCACCCTGCTGCGACGTGCGCAGAGGGTGATGGCCATCCGGGCGATACGGGGGTACCGGAGCATCTCCGGTGAAGTGGCGTGCGTGCTGGCTGGAGTCATGCCGTGGGATCTGGATGCTCGTTCTCTGGCGTCGGTCTATTGCCGGCGTCGAGGCCTTGTGTCCGGGGAACCGGCAAGCCAAGCACGCACTGAGGAGGCGCGGGAAGCCGCGGTTGAATTGTGGGAATCCCGGCTGGCGACACCATCTGCCGGCCGGTTGACGATCGAGGCGGTTCGTCCAGTGTTCCGCCAGTGGTTAGCGCGGCGTCACGGCGTCCTAACCTTCCGCACCACACAGGTGCTCACGGGGCATGGCTGCTTCGGGGGTTACCTGTGTCGGATCGCTGGGAGGGAGCCCGACGCTCGCTGCCACCACTGCGACGACTGCCTCGATGAGACGGCCCAGCACACGTTGGAGGTGTGCTCAGCCTGGGCGTCTCAACGTCGCGCTTTGCGCGACGTCATAGGGGACGACCTTTCCCTGCCGGCCGTGGTCAAGGCCATGGCCGGCAGCGAGACGTCGTGGGACGCGGTCTCATCCTTCTGCGAGGCAGTGGTGCTCGAGAAGGAGTCGGCGGAACGGGCTAGGGAGGCTTTTGCCGAAGTCGCCATCCGCCGTAGGAGACCGGGTCGCCGGAGGGCGGCACACGACCGCCGCCTTCCGCCCTAATGTGCCAGAGGGCGGTCAGCTTGGGGAAGCTGACCGCCTACCATCCTGGCCCGAGTAAGCGCGCGCAGGTTGCTCCCGCGCGCTACTCAGAGCAGGCCGTCGAGGGTGCCCACACACCCTTGACTCCGCGACGTGCCTAGCAGGCTCCCGCCGCCGCGTTTCGTGGACGATTATAGTCCCCGCGTCTCGCGGCCAGTAGCGGTCGAGGAGGAGCACCGTGAGGTTTTAGTGGGTATTGGGATTGGCCTTCAGCCGGTCCACGAGTCCCACATAACCCGCTCGAGTCCCCACTCGGGCCGGTATCCGTAAAAGGATTTCCTCACGTTAAAAAAAAAAAAAAAAAAAAAAAAAAAAAGGTTTCCTCTGCTGTTTTCTCTGCTCAACCGAGGGACCAAGAACACGTGTGTGCGAAGGCTGGGCGGATCCGTCGTGGACGTTTCGTTCGCGAGCCCGGCCCTAGCGCGTCGTGTTCGGGGCTGGCGAGTGCTGGATGATGTGGAGACTCTCTCGGATCACCTATACATCTTATACGAGATCTCCACACATTCAGCGGTGCAACCAGCCCCCTGTCCAAACTCGCGAGAGTACGGACCGCGGTGGCAACTGGGTCGTCTCGACAGGCAGTTGTTGGAGGAGGCCGCGATAGTGGAGTCCTGGCTGCCCCAGAGCTTGGCGTCTGCAGAAGACGCCGCATCCTGGGCGCAGGGGGCGCTGACGCGTATCTGTGACGCGTCAATGCCCCGTTCCGGGCGCCGCCCTCAACGGCGGCAAGTGTACTGGTGGTCGTGGGAGATCGCGCAACTGCGTAACACCTGCGTTGCGGCGAGACGCCAGTACAGCCACTATCGCAGACGGGTACAGAAGGTGCAGGAGGAGGAAGACCGACTGTACCGCGTCTATGTCGAGGCGAGAACGCAGCTGCAGGAGGAGATCGGTCGTGTGAAAGGCGAGTCGCACGACCGGTTGATCGCGGGGATAGACCAAGACCCGTACGGCACACCTTACCGAATGGTGCTCGGTAGGTTACGGGCTTGGGCACCACCACTGACGCAGACACTCCGACCGGACATACTCCGAGGGGTTCTGTCGTCGCTATTCCCGCAGCGGGCCAGTTTTGCACCACCCAGTATGGCCCGCCCTGCAGCGCGTGAGGAGGAGGAAGAGGAGGACGACGAGGACAGCGTCACACCACCGGTGGAGGAGGAGGAGCTCGAAGAAGCTGTACGCCGATCTCGGCTCAAGAGCACCGCCCCGGGCTTGGATGGCATTCCTGGCCGGGCGCTAACTCTGGCCCTGAACACCTTAGGGCCCAGAGTGCGAAGAAGGAGGGTCGCCCGGCGGATTCAGCCACCGCCTACAGGCCCATCGTGCTCTTGAGCGAGATCGCCAAGCTCTTCGAGCGTGTTGTAGCCAGGAGGCTACAACACCACTTGGAGGGGACAGGTCCGGACCTCTCGGACCAGCAGTATGGCTTCCGCAGGGGGCGATCGACGGTGGATGCCATACTGGAGGTGAAGTCCCATGCGCAGGATGCGGTGGCCCAGGGCGATGGAGTTTTGGCGGTGTCTTTAGACATCGCCAACGCCTTCAACTCCCTGCCCTGGCCCTGCATTAAGGAGGCACTTTTATACCACCGTGTGCCTCCATACCTGCGCCGCGTCATCGGGGCTTACCTGTCCGGGAGGTCTGTGACCTTTCCGGCTCCTGGAGGAGGTTGGGAGGAGTATGAGGTGTCGGCCGGTGTTCCACAAGGATCGGTGCTGGGTCCGATCCTCTGGAACATCGGATACGACTGGGTGCTGCGAGGCGGTACCCTGAGGGGGATAAAGGTCCTCTGTTACGCCGACGACACGCTGGTCTTGGCACAGCAGAGGACCTATCGGGAGGCGGCGGTCCTAGCGACCGCTGGAGTAGCGGAGATTGTCGGCCGCATAAAGCGGCTTGGTCTGGAAGTCGCCTTGAACAAGTCCGAGGCGTTATACTTCCATGCTCCTCGAAAGGGCCCACCACCAGATGCCCACATCGTCGTCGGTGGCGTCAACATAGACGTCAAAAGGAGCATGAAGTACCTCGGACTTGTTCTGGACGGTCGGTGGAGTTTCCGGGGCCATTTTACATCCTTGGCCCCGAAACTGATGAAGACAGCGGCGGCTCTGGCGCGCCTTTTGCCCAATGTCGATGGGCCGAGCGCCTCTAGCCGTCGGCTGTACACCGGAGTGGTCAGGTCGATGGCCCTCTACGGTGCTCCCGTCTGGGCGGACGCCCTGGATCGGCACAACATCACCCTGCTGCGACGTGCGCAGAGGGTGATGGCCATCCGGGCGATACGGGGGTACCGGACCATCTCCGGTGAGGTGGCGTGCGTGCTGGCTGGAGTCATGCCGTGGGATCTGGATGCTCTGTCTCTGGCGTCGGTCTATTGCCGGCGTCGAGGCCTAGTGTCCGGGGAACCGGCAAGCCAGGCACGCACTGAGGAGGTGCGGGTAGCCGCAATGGAGTTGTGGGAAACTCGGCTGGCAACACCATCTGCCGGCCTGAGGACGATCGAGGCTGTTCGTCCAGTGTTCCGCCAGTGGTTAGCGCGGCGTCACGGCGTCCTAACCTTCCGCATGACACAGGTGCTCACGGGGCATGGCTGCTTCGGGGGTTACCTGTGTCGGATCGCCGGGAGGGAGCCCGACGCTCGCTGCCACCACTGCGATGACTGCCTCGATGAGACGGCCCAGCACACGTTGGAGGTGTGCTCAGCCTGGGCGTCTCAACGTCGCGCCTTGCGCGACGTCATCGGGGACGACCTTTCCCTGCCGGCCGTGGTCAAGGCCATGGCCAGTAGCGAGACGTCGTGGGATGCGGTCTCATCCTTCTGCGAGGCAGTGGTGCTCGAGAAGGAGTCGGCGGAACGGGCGAGGGAGGCTTTTGCCGAAGTCGCCATCCGCCGTAAGAGACCGGGTCGCCGGAGGGCGGCACATGATCGCCGCCTTCCGCCCTAATGTGCCAGAGGGCGGTCAGCTTGGGGAAGCTGACCGCCTACCAAACTGGCCCGAGTAGGCGCGCGCAGGTTGCTCCCGCGCGCTACTCCGAGCAGGCCGTCGAGGGTGCCCACACACCCTTGACTCCGCGACGTGCCTTGCAGGCTCCCGCCGCCGCGTTTCGCGGAAGACTCACGTCCCCGTGTCACGCGGCCAGTGGCGGTCGAGGAGGAGCACCGTGAGGTTTTAGTGGGTATTGGGATCGGCCTTCAGCCGGTCCACGAGTCCCACATAACCCGCTCGAGTCCCCACTCGGGCCGGTATCCGTAAAAGGATTTCCTCACGTTAAAAAAAAAAAAAAAAAAAAAAAAAAAAAAAAAAAAAAAAAGGTTTCCTCTGCTACGCCGACGACACGCTGGTCTTGGCGCAGCAGAGGACTTATCGCGAGGCAGCAGTGCTCGCAACGGCCGGAGTGGCCGACGTCGTCGGCCGAATTAGAAGGTTGGGTCTGGAGGTTGCCCTGAACAAGTCCGAGGCATTATACTTCCATGCTCCTCGAAAGGGCCCACC
Organism: Heliconius melpomene rosina; assembly: GCF_056956725.1. Classification (NCBI taxonomy): domain Eukaryota; kingdom Metazoa; phylum Arthropoda; class Insecta; order Lepidoptera; family Nymphalidae; genus Heliconius; species Heliconius melpomene. Next base: position 10,483,224 of record NC_140393.1, read on the forward strand.
GGCAGATGCCCACATCGTCGTCGGTGGCGTCCGTATCGACGTCAAGAGGAGTATGAAGTACCTCGGACTTGTTCTAGACGGTCGGTGGAGTTTCCGGGGCCACTTTACATCCTTGGCCCCGAAACTGTTGAAGACAGCGGCGGCATTGGCGCGCCTTTTGCCCAACGTCGATGGGCCGAGCGCCTCTAGCCGTCGGCTGTACACCGGAGTGGTCCGATCGATGGCGCTCTACGGTGCTCCCGTATGGGCGGACGCCCTGGATCGGCACAACATCACTCTGCTGCGACGTGCGCAGAGGGTGATGGCCATCCGGGCGATACGGGGGTACCGGACCATCTCCGGTGAGGTGGCGTGCGTGCTGGCTGGAGTCATGCCGTGGGATCTGGATGCTCTGTCTCTGGCGTCGGTCTATTGCCGGCGTCGAGGCCTAGCGTCCGGGGAACCGGCTAGCCCAGCACGCGCCGCGGAGGAGCGGGAAGCCGCATTAGAAGTGTGGGAATCCCGGCTGGCGACACCATCTGCCGGCCGGTTGACGATCGAGGCGATTCGTCCAGTTTTCCGCCAGTGGTTAGCGCGGCGTCACGGCGTCCTAACCTTCCGCACGACGCAGGTGCTCACGGGGCATGGTTGCTTCGGGGGTTACCTGTGTCGGATCGCTGGGAGGGAGCCCGACGCTCGCTGCCACCACTGCGACGACTGCCTCGACGAGACGGCCCAGCACACGTTGGAGGTGTGCACAGCCTGGGCGTCTCAACGTCGCGCTTTGCGCGACGTCATCGGGGACGACCTTTCCCTGCCGGCCGTGGTCAAGGCCATGGCCGGCAGCGAGACGTCGTGGGATGCGGTCTCATCCTTCTGCGAGGCAGTGGTGCTCGAGAAGGAATCGGCGGAACGGGCGAGGGAGGCTTTTGCCGAAGTCGCCATCCGCCGTAAGAGACCGGGTCGCCGGAGGGCGGCACACGACCGCCGCCTTCCGCCCTAATGTGCCAGAGGGCGGTCAGCTTGGGGAAGCTGGCCGCCTACCTACCTGGCCCGAGTAGGCGCGCGCAGGTTGCTCCCGCGCGCTACTCCGAGCAGGCCGTCGAGGGTGCCCACACACCCTTGACTCCGCGACGTGCCTAGCAGGCTCCCGCCGCCGCGATTCGTGGACGATTCTAGTCCCCGCGTCTCGCGGCCAGTGGCGGTCGAGGAGGAGCACCGTGAGGTTTTAGTGGGTATTGGGATCGGCCTTCAGCCGGTCCACGAGTCCCACATAACCCGCTCGAGTCCCCACTCGGGCCGGTATCCGTAAAAGGATTTCCTCACGATAAAAAAAAAAAAAAAAAAAAAAAAAAAAAAAAAAAAGGTTAGGTTAGGTTAGGTTCACCGGGGTGGTGACTATTATCACCCAGGTCGCGGCGGGCTCTCCGCCCTTCTCACGAGTAGAGAGGGGTGCGGGATGCGTTGCTGCACTTGTCGGCGACCTAGTTGTCGTAGGGGTCTACTTTTCCCCCAATCGAACTCTTGCGGAGTTTGAAGAGTTCCTTATACGATTGGGGGAAATGGTAGAGCGATTTCGTCCGGCGGAGGTGTTGGTGGCCGGCGATCTCAACGCGAAGTCCAGCGTGTGGGGCTCCGCAACGACGGACGTGCGTGGTGTGACGCTGTCCGAGTGGGTGATTGCCACCGGTTTGTCAGTACTCAACCGGGGGACGACAAACACGTGCGTGCGAAGGCTGGGCGGATCCGTCGTGGACGTTTCGTTCGCGAGCCCGGCCCTAGCGCGTCGTGTTCGGGGTTGGCGAGTGCTGGATGATGTGGAGACTCTCTCGGATCACCTTTACATCTCTTACGAGATCTCCACACATTCGGCGGTGCAACCAACCCCCAGTCCAAACTCGCAAGAGTGCGGACCGCGGTGGCAATTGGGTCGCCTCGACAGGCAATTGTTGGAGGAGGCCGCGATAGTGGAATCCTGGCTGCCCCAGAGCTTGGCGTCTGCAGAAGACGCCGCATCCTGGGCGCAGGGGGCGCTGACGCGTATTTGTGACGCGTCAATGCCCCGTTCCGGGCGCCGCCCTCATCGGCGGCAGGTGTACTGGTGGTCGTGGGAGATCGCGCAACTGCGTACCATCTGCGTTGCGGCGAGACGCCAGTACAGCCACTATCGCAGGCGGGTACAGAAGGTACAGGAGGAGGAGGACCGACTGTACCAATTGTATGTCGAGGCGAGAACGCGGTTGCAGGAGGAGATCGGTCGTGTGAAAGGCGAGTCACACGACCAGATGCTCGCGGGAATAGACCAAGACCCGTTTGGCACGCCTTACCGTATGGTACTTGGCAAGCTACGGGCTTGGGCTCCGCCACTGACGCAGACACTCCGACCGGACATTCTCCGAGGGGTTCTGTCGTCACTGTTCCCGCAGCGGGCCAATTTTTCACCACCTTTAATGGCCCGCCCTGCACCGCAAGAGGAGGAGGACAGCGTCGCACCACAGGTGGAGGAGGAGGAGCTGGAGGAAGCAGTTCGCCGATCTCGCGGCAGGAGCACCGCACCCGGCCTAGATGGCGTTCCCGGGAGGGCGTTAACTCTGGCCCTTAACATCCTCGGGCCCAGAGTGAGAGGACTATTCTCTGCCTGTCTGGCTCAAGCCATAATTCCACAGCGGTGGAAGACAGGCAGGCTAGTCCTCCTTAAGAAGGAGGGTCGCCCGGCGGACTCGGCCTCGGCCTACAGGCCAATTGTGCTCTTGAGCGAGATCGCCAAACTCTTCGAGCGGGTTGTGACGAGGAGGTTGCAGCGCCACTTGGAGCGGACAGGTCCGGACCTCTCGGACCTCCAGTATGGCTTCCGCAGGGGGCGCTCGACGGTGGATGCCATACTGAGGGTGAAGTCCCATGCGCAGGATGCGGTGGCCCTGGGCGATGGAGTCTTGGCGGTGTCTTTAGACATCGCCAACGCCTTTAACTCCCTGCCCTGGCCCTGCATTGAGGAGGCACTTATCTATCACCGAGTGCCTCCATACCTGCGCCGCGTCATCGGGGCTTACCTGTCCGGGAGGTCTGTGACGTTTCCGGCTCCTGGAGGAGGGTGGGAAGAGTACGAAGTGTCGTGCGGTGTTCCACAGGGCTCGGTTCTCGGGCCGCTCCTGTGGAACATCGGGTACGACTGGGTGTTGAGAGGCGACACCCTACGAGGAGTTGGAGTCCTCTGCTACGCCGACGACACGCTGGTCTTGGCGCAGCAGAGGACTTATCGCGAGGCAGCAGTGCTCGCAACGGCCGGAGTGGCCGACGTCGTCGGCCGAATTAGAAGGTTGGGTCTGGAGGTTGCCCTGAACAAGTCCGAGGCATTATACTTCCATGCTCCTCGAAAGGGCCCACCGGCAGATGCCCACATCGTCGTCGGTGGCGTCCGAATCGACGTCAAGAGGAGTATGAGGTACCTCGGACTTGTTCTAGACGGTCGGTGGAGTTTTCGGGGCCACTTTACATCTTTGGCCCCGAAGCTGTTGAAGACAGCGGCGGCATTGGCGCGCCTTTTGCCCAACGTCGATGGGCCGAGCGCTTCTAGCCGTCGGCTGTACACCGGAGTGGTCCGATCGATGGCACTCTATGGTGCCCCCGTATGGGCGGACGCCCTGGATCGGCACAACATCACTCTGCTGCGACGTGCGCAGAGGGTGATGGCCATCCGGGCGATACGGGGGTACCGGACCATCTCCGGTGAGGTGGCGTGCGTGCTGGCTGGAGTCATGCCGTGGGATCTGGATGCTCTGTCTCTGGCGTCGGTCTATTGCCGGCGTCGAGGCCTTGCGTCCGGGGAACCGGCTAGCCCAGCACGCGCCGAGGAGGAGCGGGAAGCCGCAGTAGAAGTGTGGGAATCCCGGCTGGCGACACCATCTGCCGGCCGGTTGACGATCGAGGCGGTTCGTCCAGTTTTCCGCCAGTGGTTAGCGCGGCGTCACGGCGTCCTAACCTTCCGCACCACACAGGTGCTCACGGGGCATGGCTGCTTCGGGGGTTACCTGTGTCGGATCGCTGGGAGGGAGCCCGACGCTCGCTGCCACCACTGCGACGACTGCCTCGATGAGACGGCCCAGCACACGTTGGAGGTGTGCTCAGCCTGGGCGTCTCAACGTCGCGCTTTGCGCGACGTCATAGGGGACGACCTTTCCCTGCCGGCCGTGGTCAAGGCTATGGCCGGCAGCGAGACGTCGTGGGACGCGGTCTCATCCTTCTGCGAGGCAGTGGTGCTCGAGAAGGAATCGGCGGAACGGGCGAGGGAGGCTATTGCCGAAGTCGCCATCCGCCGTAGGAGACCGGGTCGCCGGAGGGCGGCACACGACCGCCGCCTTCCGCCCTAATGTGCCAGAGGGCGGTCAGCTTGGGGAAGCTGGCCGCCTACCAACCTGGCCCGAGTAGGCGCGCGCAGGTTGCTCCCGCGCGCCACTCAGAGCAGGCCGTCGAGGGTGCCCACACACCCTTGACTCCGCGACGTGCCTAGCAGGCTCCCGCCGCCGCGTTTCGTGGACGATTCTAGTCCCCGCGTCTCGCGGCCAGTGGCGGTCGAGGAGGAGCACCGTGAGGTTTTAGTGGGTATGCGGACGGCCTACATCTGCCAAGTCCGCGAGTCCCACATAACCCGCTCGAGTCCCCACTCGGGCCGGTATCCGTAAAAGGATTTCCTCACGATAAAAAAAAAAAAAAAAAAAAGGTTAGGTTAGGTTAGGTTTTGTCTATCATCCCAAGGGAGTTGCTGGTCTCCTACTGGGCGCGTCCCCAGGTGGCGGATAGGGGAAACCACTCGCACTTGCGGGCGAGTGGACCGGGAATTTATTCCCGGCGCGGACCAAAACCAGCTAGGCATGGGCGTGCCTTTAGTCCATTGTTATGGACACGGCCTAGGGGAGCACACCCCGACAGAAAAGCCCAACTGTGGAACAGTATAAACATGTCGGTACTGCAGAATTCTAATTCTCTACCCCAGGAGGGTTCCGGTCTCTACGAGGCCGGGGAATCCCTCCGTGCTACGGCACGCAAGCCCCTCGAATCTGGGGGGGGCCAGTCATACCGATATGTTGTTGGGGAGGGGCCCGAGATGGGCGGAGTGAGTGTGGAGAAGGACGGAGTGGTTGTGCCTGGGATGGGCGAATTTGGTGTGGACGACGAGAAGGGAGGAGTGGTCGTGAGCGTCGAAGGTGCGAGAGTGCACGAGAGTGGTGTAGACCTGGTTGTTGAACCAGAAGAGAGGATTATGGGGAGAATGAAGCCCAGGAGGGGCGACAGTCCGGCACCTGTGCCGGTAGGAGGCGCGCTGAAGACAGCGCAAGTCGTGGTGGAACGACTGGACCTAGAGGAAATTGCCTCAATTATTAGTGGAAGGTCCAGGTCGTCGACTTTGTCGCGGGGTCGGTTCTGGGCGGGCTCGGAGTCGGACGCGGACAGTGTCATGTCCGTCGGCTCGACCAGTGCCAACACGCATGAAGGAAGTAAGGCCTTGTTCCGGAAGGACAGGAAAAGGCGCCGGAACAAAGAGGAAAAATGTAGGTCCTCAGACGAAGAAGAGGCGAAGGAGAAGGCAGCCAAGAGAAGCCAGGGCCCACCATCTGCTCCTGGCGGGAGCGTTGACCTGGCTGCCAGAAAGTCGCTCAATGAGGCCAAGCGCGAAGAGCGTCGGCTGAGGGCGGAGGAGGAAGTAGTGGATATCACCGCTGCAATTCAGAGCCGCGCGAGTTCTAGGCTCTCGGACGTGTCGATTGGATATCGCCTCGACGAGCCTCTTGTCTCGGACTTGCATTGCCAGGTGTCAGATAGCCTGGCAGTCATAAACCGGGTTGCCAGCAAGTCGGGAAACCTGAAGGGTACCTTTACGAAGGCCCTGAAGGAGGCTGCCGGTGCGATATCCAAGGCCGTAAACACCTTGGCCAACAGGACCGCATCCGAGGAAGTACATCTCCTCAGAGCCTCGAACACGCGGCTGCAGGCGGAATTGGCGGACTTGAGAGCAGAGTTTGCCCGCCTAAGAGCGGACGTGGAGCGCTCCGGACCGGTGGAGCCGCCAAGGGAAACGGCGAAGGCTCTATCCGTCGATGACATAGTGCGCACTGTGATGGTGGAAGTGGGCACTATGGTCAGTACAAGGCTGGAGGCCTTCAAGGAGCGGCTCCCTCCGGAAGAGAGGTTGCGGCCTCCATTAGCGGCCGACAGAAAGAAGGCTGCTCAGAAGCAGGCAAATGCGGAGCCTGTTGTGGCAACGCTGATGGCACCAGCAAACTCTTGGCCTCCGCTAAAGGCCCAAAAGGGTAAGAAGAAGAAGGGTGCGGCAAAGGCAGCTTCTCAGCCTGCCTCTGCTGTAGAACCTCAGCCACTCCCACCGGTTCCAACAAACATGACGGAGGGGTGGAACGTTGTGGCGAGAAAAGGAGCTAAAAAGAAGGCGACTCCTAAAGGCAAGGTAGCGGCACATGGCGTCAAGCCAAAGCCGCAGAAGCCAAAGCTGCGGCGACCTAGATCGCAGGTGGTGGTGCTGAAGGTGCAGCCTGCCGTCGCCGACAAGCTAAGCTATACCGACGTGCTAACCCAGGTCAAGGAAAATATCAAACTTGAGGACCTGGGTATAAGCGATTTGAGGTTCCGAGTAGCATCCACTGGTGCCAGAATGCTGGAGCTACCCGGCGCCAACACTGGCGATAAAGCGGACGCGCTGGCGGAGAAACTGCGCGGAGTGCTGAGACCCGAAGAAGTGCAGGTGTCGAGGCCAGTAAAGTGTGCGGAGTTGAGGGTGAGTGGCCTCGACGACTCTGCAACTTCCGAAGACGTCATGGCCGCAATCAGCCGAGTCGGTGGTTGTGCTGCGGCCGACGTCAAAGTTGGAGAAATCCGACAGGATCGGGCCGGTCTAGGCACTGCGTGGGTTCGCTGCCCTATCGGAGCTGCGCAGAAGGTGAGTGGAGGGAGACTACTCGTGGGATTTGTCTCCGCGAGAGTGCAGCTGTTGCAGCCCCGCATCCAACGGTGCTACCGCTGCCATGAAGTTGGTCACATGGCGGCAAAGTGCACCAGTGAAGTTGACCGAAGCAAGCAGTGCTTCCGGTGTGGCCAACCCGGGCACCAACAGCGTGGGTGCTCGGCTGACATGCATTGCCCAGTTTGCGAGGCGGCACAGAGGCCAGCAAACCATAAGGTAGGAAGTGCCGTCTGCGCCAAGTCCAGCGCCACCCACAAAAGGGGCAAGAAGAACTCACGAATGAGGCCGGAAGTGCCGGCTAGTTCGAGAGCCCAAGCCAGGGAAGGGGAGGTGCAACACATGGAGGATCAATAATGGCCCTCCGTGTGTTGCAGGCGAACATAAACCACTGTGCCCGGGCCCAGGACTTATTGGTCCAAAGCCTGGCGCAGTGGTCTATCCAGGTGGCGGTTGTTTCGGAGCCCTACAGCGTTCCCGACAGAGACAACTGGGTAGCCGACAACTCCGGGGTGGTGACTATTATCACCCAGGTCGCAGCGGGCTCTCCGCCCTTCTCACGAGTAGAGAAGGGTGCGGGATGCGTAGCTGCACTTGTCGGCGACTTAGTTGTCGTAGGGGTCTACTTTTCCCCCAATCGAACTCTTGCGGAGTTTGAAGAGTTCCTTATACGATTGGGGGAAATGGTAGAACGATTTCGTCCGGCGGAGGTGTTAGTGGCCGGCGATCTCAACGCGAAGTCCAGCGTGTGGGGCTCCGCAACGACGGATGTGCGTGGTGTGACGCTGTCGGAGTGGGTTGTTGCCACCGGTTTGTCTGTGCTCAACCGAGGGACAAAGAACACGTGTGTGCGAAGGCTGGGCGGATCCGTCGTGGACGTTTCGTTCGCGAGCCCGGCCCTAGCGCGTCGTGTTCGGGGCTGGCGAGTGCTGGATGATGTGGAGACTCTCTCGGATCACCTTTACATCTTATACGAGATCTCCACACATTCGGCGGTGCAACCAGCCCCCTGTCCAAACTCGCGAGAGTACGGACCGCGGTGGCAACTGGGTCGTCTCGACAGGCAGTTGTTGGAGGAGGCCGCGATAGTGGAGTCCTGGCTGCCCCAGAGCTTGGCGTCTGCAGAAGACGCCGCATCCTGGGCGCAGGGGGCGCTGACGCGTATTTGTGACGCGTCAATGCCCCGTTCCGGGCGCCGCCCTCAACGGCGGCAAGTGTACTGGTGGTCGTGGGAGATCGCGCAACTGCGTAACACCTGCGTTGCGGCGAGACGCCAGTACAGCCACTATCGCAGACGGGTACAGAAGGTGCAGGAGGAGGAAGACCGACTGTACCGCGTCTATGTCGAGGCGAGAACGCTGCTGCAGGAGGAGATCGGTCGTGTGAAAGGCGAGTCGCACGACCGGTTGATCGCGGGGATAGACCAAGACCCGTACGGCACACCTTACCGAATGGTGCTCGGTAGGTTACGGGCTTGGGCACCACCACTGACGCAGACACTCCGACCGGACATACTCCGAGGGGTTCTGTCGTCTCTATTCCCGCAGCGGGCCAGTTTTGCACCACCCAGTATGGCCCGCCCTGCAGCGCGTGAGGAGGTAGAGGAGGACGACGAGGACAGCGTCACACCACCGGTGGAGGAGGAGGAGCTCGAAGAAGCTGTACGCCGATCTCGGCTCAAGAGCACCGCCCCGGGCTTGGATGGCATTCCCGGCCGGGCGCTAACTCTGGCCCTGAACACCTTAGGGCCCAGAGTGCGAGGACTATTCACTGCCTGTCTGGCTCAAGCCATAATTCCACAGCGGTGGAAGACAGGCAGGTTAGTCCTCATCAAGAAGGAGGGTCGCCCGGCGGATTCAGCCTCCGCCTACAGGCCCATCGTGCTCTTGAGCGAGATCGCCAAGCTCTTCGAGCGTGTTGTAGCCAGGAGGCTACAACACCATTTGGAGGGGACAGGTCCGGACCTCTCGGACCACCAGTATGGCTTCCGCAGGGGGCGCTCGACGGTGGATGCCATACTAGAGGTTAAGTCCTATGCGCAGGATGCGGTGGCCCGAGGCGATGGAGTCTTGGCGGTGTCTTTAGACATCGCCAACGCTTTCAACTCCCTGCCATGGCCCTGCATAAAGGAGGCACTGTTATACCATCGTGTGCCTCCATACCTGCGCCGCGTCATCGGGGCTTACCTGTCCGGGAGGTCTGTGACCTTTCCGGCTCCTGGAGGAGGTTGGGAGGAGTTTGTGGTGTCGGCCGGTGTTCCACAAGGATCGGTGCTGGGTCCGATCCTCTGGAACATCGGGTACGACTGGGTGCTGCGGGGCGGCACCCTGAGGGGGATAAAGGTCCTCTGTTACGCCGATGACACGCTGGTCTTGGCGCAGCAGAGGACCTATCGAGAGGCGGCGGTCCTCGCGACTGCTGGAGTTGCGGAGGTAGTCGGCCGCATAAAGCGGCTGGGCTTGGAAGTCTCCCTCAACAAGTCCGAGGCAATCTACTTCCATGCTCCTCGAAAGGGCCCACCGGCAGATGCCCACATCATCGTCGGTGGCGTCAAGATTGACGTTGCCCGGAGCATGAAGTACCTCGGACTTGTTCTGGATGGTCGGTGGAGTTTTCGGGGCCACTTTACATCTTTGGCCCCGAAACTGTTGAAGACAGCGGCGGCACTGGCGCGCCTTTTGCCCAATGTGAATGGGCCGAGCGCCTCTAGCCGTCGGCTGTACACCGGAGTGGTCAGATCGATGGCGCTCTACGGTGCTCCCGTATGGGCGGACGCCCTGGACCGGCACAACATCACCCTGCTGCGACGTGCGCAGAGGGTGATGGCCATCCGGGCGATACGGGGGTACCGGACCATCTCCGGTGAAGTGGCGTGCGTGCTGGCTGGAGTCATGCCGTGGGATCTGGATGCTCTGTCTCTGGCGTCGGTCTATTGCCGGCGTCGAGGCCTAGTGTCCGGAGAACCGGCAAGCCAAGCACGCACTGAGGAGGCGCGGGAAGCCGCGGTTAAAATGTGGGAAACTCGGCTGGCAACACCATCTGCCGGCCTGAGGACGATCGAGGCTGTTCGTCCAGTGTTCCGCCAGTGGTTAGCGCGACGTCACGGCGTCCTAACCTTCCGCATGACACAGGTGCTCACGGGGCATGGCTGCTTCGGGGGTTACCTGTGTCGGATCGCCGGAAGGGAGCCCGACGCTCGCTGCCACCACTGCGACGACTGCCTCGATGAGACGGCCCAGCACACGTTGGAGGTGTGCTCTGCCTGGGCGTCTCAACGTCGCGCTTTGCGCGACGTCATAGGGGACGACCTTTCCCTGCCGGCCATGGTCAAGGCTATGGCCGGCAGCGAGACGTCGTGGGACGCGGTCTCATCCTTCTGCGAGGCAGTGGTGCTCGAGAAGGAGTCGGCGGAACGGGCGAGGGAGGCTTTTGCCGAAGTCGCCATTCGCCGTAGGAGACCGGGTCGCCGGAGGGCGGCACACGACCGCCGCCTTCCGCCCTAATGTGCCAGAGGGCGGTCAGCTTGGGGAAGCTGGCCGCCTACCAACCTGGCCCGAGTAGGCGCGCGCAGGTTGCTCCCGCGCGCCACTCAGAGCAGGCCGTCGAGGGTGCCCACACACCCTTGACTCCGCGACGTACCTAGCAGGCTCCCGCCGCCGCGTTTCGTGGACGATTATAGTCCCCGCGTCTCGCGGCCAGTGGCGGTCGAGGAGGAGCACCGTGAGGTTTTAGTGGGTATTGGGATCGGCCTTCAGCCGGTCTACGAGTCCCACATAACCCGCTCGAGTCCCCACTCGGGCCGGTATCCGTAAAAGGATTTCCTCACGATAAAAAAAAAAAAAAAAAAAAAAAAAAAAAAAAAAAAAAAAGGTTTTGTCTATCATTAAGAAGGAGGGTCGCCCGGCGGACTCGGCCTCGGCCTACAGGCCAATTGTGCTCTTGAGCGAGATCGCCAAACTCTTCGAGCGAGTTGTGACGAGGAGGTTGCAGCGTCACTTGGAACGGACAGGTCCGGACCTCTCGGACCTCCAGTATGGCTTCCGCAGGGGGCGCTCGACGGTGGATGCCATACTGAGGGTGAAGTCCCATGCGCAGGATGCGGTGGCCCTGGGCGATGGAGTCTTGGCGGTGTCTTTAGACATCGCCAACGCCTTTAACTCCCTGCCCTGGCCCTGCATTGAGGAGGCACTTATCTATCACCGAGTGCCTCCATACCTGCGCCGCGTCATCGGGGCTTACCTGTCCGGGAGGTCCGTGACGTTTCCGGCGCCTGGAGGAGGATGGGAGGCGTATGAAGTGTCGTGCGGTGTTCCACAGGGCTCGGTTCTCGGGCCACTCCTGTGGAACATCGGGTACGACTGGGTGTTGAGAGGCGACACCCTACGAGGAGTTGGAGTTCTCTGCTACGCCGACGACACGCTGGTCTTGGCGCAGCAGAGGACTTATCGCGAGGCTGCGGTGCTCGCGACGGCCGGAGTGGCCGACGTCGTCGGCCGAATTAGAAGGTTGGGTTTGGAGGTTGCCCTGAACAAGTCCGAGGCATTATACTTCCATGCTCCTCGAAAGGGCCCACCGGCAGATGCCCACATCGTCGTCGGTGGCGTCCGAATCGACGTCAAGAGGAGTATGAAGTACCTCGGACTTGTTCTAGACGGTCGATGGAGTTTCCGGGGCCACTTTACATCCTTGGCCCCGAAACTGTTGAAGACAGCGGCGGCATTGGCGCGCCTTTTGCCCAACGTCGATGGGCCGAGCGCCTCTAGCCGTCGGCTGTACACCGGAGTGGTCCGATCGATGGCGCTCTATGGTGCCCCCGTATGGGCGGACGCCCTGGATCGGCACAACATCACTCTGCTGCGACGTGCGCAGAGGGTGATGGCCATCCGGGCGATACGGGGGTACCGGACCATCTCCGGTGAGGTGGCGTGCGTGCTGGCTGGAGTCATGCCGTGGGATCTGGATGCTCTGTCTCTGGCGTCGGTCTATTGCCGGCGTCGAGGCCTAGCGTCCGGGGAACCGGCTAGCCCAGCACGCGCCGAGGAGGAGCGGGAAGCCGCATTAGAAGTGTGGGAATCCCGGCTGGCGACACCATCTGCCGGCCGGTTGACGATCGAGGCGGTTCGTCCAGTTTTCCGCCAGTGGTTAGCGCGGCGTCACGGCGTCCTAACCTTCCGCACCACACAGGTGCTCACGGGGCATGGCTGCTTCGGGGGTTACCTGTGTCGGATCGCTGGGAGGGAGCCCGACGCTCGCTGCCACCACTGCGACGACTGCCTCGACGAGACGGCCCAGCACACATTGGAGGTGTGCACAGCCTGGGCGTCTCAACGTCGCGCTTTGCGCGACGTCATCGGGGACGACCTTTCCCTGCCGGCCGTGGTCAAGGCCATGGCCGGTAGCGAGACGTCGTGGGACGCGGTCTCATCCTTCTGCGAGGCAGTGGTGCTCGAGAAGGAGTCGGCGGAACGGGCGAGGGAGGCTTTTGCCGAAGTCGCCATCCGCCGTAAGAGACCGGGTCGCCGGAGGGCGGCACACGACCGCCGCCTTCCGCCCTAATGTGCCAGAGGGCGGTCAGCTTGGGGAAGCTGGCCGCCTACCAATCTGGCCCGAGTAGGCGCGCGCAGGTTGCTCCCGCGCGCTACTCCGAGCAGGCCGTCGAGGGTGCCCACACACCCTTGACTCCGCGACGTGCCTAGCAGGCTCCCGCCGCCGCGATTCGTGGACGATTGTAGTCCCCGCGTCTCGCGGCCAATGGCGGTCGAGGAGGAGCACCGTGAGGTTTTAGTGGGTATTGGGATCGGCCTTCAGCCGGTCTACGAGTCCCACATAACCCGCTCGAGTCCCCACTCGGGCCGGTATCCGTAAAAGGATTTCCTCACGATAAAAAAAAAAAAAAAAAAAAAAAAAAAAAAAAAAAAGGTTTTGTCTATCATATGAGACGGAGCTCGAAGAAGCTTTACGCCGATCTCGGCTCAAGAGCACCGCCCCAGGCTTGGATGGCGTTCCCGGCCGGGCGCTGACTCTGGCCCTTACCATCCTTGGGCCCAGAGTGCGAGGGCTATTCTCTGCCTGTCTGGCTCAAGCCATAATTCCACAGCGGTGGAAGACAGGCAGGCTAGTCCTCATCAAGAAGGAGGGTCGCCCGGCGGATTCAGCCACCGCCTACAGGCCCATCGTGCTCTTGAGCGAGATCGCCAAGCTCTTCGAGCGTGTTGTAGCCAGGAGGCTACAACACCACTTGGAGGGGTCAGGTCCGGACCTCTCGGACCACCAGTATGGCTTCCGCAGGGGGCGATCGACGGTGGATGCCATACTGGAGGTGAAGTCCCATGCGCAGGATGCGGTGGCCCTGGGCGATGGAGTATTGGCGGTGTCTTTAGACATCGCCAACTCTTTCAACTCCCTGCCCTGGCCCTGCATTAAGGAGGCACTTTTATACCACCGAGTGCCTCCATACCTGCGCCGCGTCATCGGGGCTTACCTGTCCGGGAGGTCCGTGACGTTTCCGGCTCCTGGAGGAGGGTGGGAAGAATATGAAGTGTCGTGCGGTGTTCCACAGGGCTCGGTTCTCGGGCCGCTCCTGTGGAACATCGGGTACGACTGGGTGTTGAGAGGCGACACCCTACAAGGAGTTGGAGTCCTCTGCTACGCCGACGACACGCTGGTCTTGGCACAGCAGAGGACCTATCGGGAGGCGGCGGTCCTCGCGACCGCTGGAGTAGCGGAGATTGTCGGCCGCATAAAGCGGCTTGGTCTGGAAGTCGCCTTGAACAAGTCCGAGGCGTTATACTTCCATGCTCCTCGTAAGGGCCCACCACCTGATGCCCACATCGTCGTCGGTGGCGTCAACATAGACGTCAAAAGGAGCATGAAGTACCTCGGACTTGTTCTGGACGGTCGGTGGAGTTTTCGGGGCCACTTCACATCCTTGGCCCCGAAACTGATGAAGACAGCGGCGGCACTGGCGCGCCTTTTGCCCAATGTGGATGGGCCGAGCGCCACTAGCCGTCGGCTGTACACCGGAGTGGTCAGGTCGATGGCCCTCTACGGTGCTCCCGTCTGGGCGGACGCCCTGGATCGGCACAACATCACCCTGCTGCGACGTGCGCAGAGGGTGATGGCCATCCGGGCGATACGGGGGTACCGGACCATCTCCGGTGAGGTGGCGTGCGTGCTGGCTGGAGTCATGCCGTGGGATCTGGATGCTCTGTCTCTGGCGTCGGTCTATTGCCGGCGTCGAGGCCTAGCGTCCGGGGAACCGGCAAGCCAGGCACGCACTGAGGAGGTGCGGGTAGCCGCAATGGAGTTGTGGGAAACTCGGCTGGCAACACCAACTGCCGGCCTGAGGACGATCGAGGCTGTTCGTCCAGTGTTCCGCCAGTGGTTAGCGCGGCGTCACGGCGTCCTAACCTTCCGCATGACACAGGTGCTCACGGGGCATGGCTGCTTCGGGGGTTACCTGTGTCGGATCGCCGGAAGGGAGCCCGACGCTCGCTGCCACCATTGCGACGACTGCCTCGATGAGACGGCCCAGCACACGTTGGAGGTGTGCTCAGCCTGGGCGTCTCAACGTCGCGCTTTGCGCGACGTCATAGGGGACGACCTTTCCCTGCCGGCCGTGGTCAAGGCTATGGCCGGCAGCGAGACGTCGTGGGACGCGGTCTCATCCTTCTGCGAGGCAGTGGTGCTCGAGAAGGAGTCGGCGGAACGGGCGAGGGAGGCTTTTGCCGAAGTCGCCATCCGCCGTAGGAGACCGGGTCGCCGGAGGGCGGCACACGACCGCCGCCTTCCGCCCTAATGTGCCAGAGGGCGGTCAGCTTGGGGAAGCTGGCCGCCTACCAACCTGGCCCGAGTAGGCGCGCGCAGGTTGCTCCCGCGCGCCACTCAGAGCAGGCCGTCGAGGGTGCCCACACACCCTTGACTCCGCGACGTGCCTAGCAGGCTCCCGCCGCCGCGTTTCGTGGACGATTATAGTCCCCGCGTCTCGCGGCCAGTGGCGGTCGAGGAGGAGCACCGTGAGGTTTTAGTGGGTATTGGGATCGGCCTTCAGCCGGTCCACGAGTCCCACATAACCCGCTCGAGTCCCCACTCGGGCCGGTATCCGTAAAAGGATTTCCTCACGATAAAAAAAAAAAAAAAAAAAAAAAAAGGTTTTGTCTATCATCGAGTGCCACCATACCTGCGCCGCGTCATCGGGGCTTACCTGTCCGGGAGGTCTGTGACGTTTCCGGCTCCTGGAGGAGGATGGGAGGAATATGAAGTGTCGTGCGGTGTTCCACAGGGCTCGGTTCTCGGGCCACTCCTGTGGAACATCGGGTACGACTGGGTGTTGAGAGGCGACACCCTACGAGGAGTTGGAGTCCTCTGCTACGCCGACGACACGCTGGTCTTGGCGCAGCAGAGGACTTATCGCGAGGCAGCAGTGCTCGCAACGGCCGGAGTGGCTGACGTCGTCGGCCGAATCAGAAGGTTGGGCTTGGAGGTTGCCCTGAACAAGTCCGAGGCGTTATACTTTCATGCTCCTCGAAAGGGCCCACCGGCAGATGCCCACATCGTCGTCGGTGGCGTCCGAATCGACGTCAAGAGGAGTATGAAGTACCTCGGACTTGTTCTAGACGGTCGGTGGAGTTTCCGGGGCCATTTTACATCCTTGGCCCCGAAACTGTTGAAGACAGCGGCGGCATTGGCGCGCCTTTTGCCCAACGTCGATGGGCCGAGCGCCTCTAGCCGTCGGCTGTACACCGGAGTGGTCCGATCGATGGCGCTCTATGGTGCTCCCGTATGGGCGGACGCCCTGGACCGGCACAACATCACTCTGCTGCGACGTGCGCAGAGGGTGATGGCCATCCGGGCGATACGGGGGTACCGGACCATCTCCGGTGAAGTGGCGTGCGTGCTGGCTGGAGTCATGCCGTGGGATCTGGATGCTCGTTCTCTGGCGTCGGTCTATTGCCGGCGTCGAGGCCTAGTGTCCGGGGAACCGGCAAGCCAGGCACGCACGGAGGAGGCGCGGGAAACCGCATTAGAGGTGTGGTAATCCCGGCTGGCGACACCATCTGCCGGCCGGTTGACGATCGAGGCGGTTCGTCCAGTGTTCCGCCAGTGGTTAGCGCGGCGTCACGGCGTCCTAACCTTCCGCATGACACAGGTGCTCACGGGGCATGGCTGCTTCGGGGGTTACCTGTGTCGGATCGCCGGAAGGGAGCCCGACGCTCGCTGCCACCACTGTGACGACTGCCTCGATGAGACGGCCCAGCACACGTTGGAGGTGTGCTCAGCCTGGGCGTCTCAACGTCGCGCTTTGCGCGACGTCATAGGGGACGACCTTTCCCTGCCGGCCGTGGTCAAGGCCATGGCCGGTAGCGAGACGTCGTGGGACGCGGTCTCATCCTTCTGCGAGGCAGTGGTGCTCGAGAAGGAGTCGGCGGAACGGGCGAGGGAGGCTTTTGCCGAAGTCGCCATCCGCCGTAAGAGACCGGGTCGCCGGAGGGCGGCACACGACCGCCGTCTTCCGCCCTAATGTGCCAGAGGGCGGTCAGCTTGGGGAAGCTGGCCGCCTACCAACCTGGCCCGAGTAGGCGCGCGCAGGTTGCTCCCGCGCGCTACTCCGAGCAGGCCGTCGAGGGTGCCCACACACCCTTGACTCCGCGACGTGCCTAGCAGGCTCCCGCCGCCGCGTTTCGTGGACGATTCAAGTCCCCGCGTCTCGCGGCCAGTGGCGGTCGAGGAGGAGCACCGTGAGGTTTTAGTGGGTATGCGGACGGCCTACATCTGCCTAGTCCGCGAGTCCCACATAACCCGCTCGAGTCCCCACTCGGGCCGGTATCCGTAAAAGGATTTCCTCACGATAAAAAAAAAAAAAAAAAAAAAAGGTTGGCGAAGTTGGTGCTGGGTCCGATCCTCTGGAACATCGGGTACGACTGGGTGCTGCGGGGCGGCACCCTGAGGGGGATAAAGGTCCTCTGTTACGCCGATGACACGCTGGTCTTGGCGCAGCAGAGGACCTATCGGGAGGCGGCGGTCCTCGGGACGGCTGGAGTGGCGGAGGTCGTCGGCCGCATAAAGCGGCTGGGTTTAGAGGTCTCCCTCAACAAGTCCGAGGCAATCTACTTCCATGCTCCTCGAAAGGGCCCACCGGCAGATGCCCACATCGTCGTCGGTGGCGTCAAAATCGACGTCGCCCGGAGCATGAAGTACCTCGGACTTGTTCTGGATGGTCGGTGGAGTTTTCGGGGCCACTTTACATCTTTGGCCCCGAAACTGTTGAAGACAGCGGCGGCACTGGCGCGCCTTTTGCCCAATGTTGGTGGGCCGAGCGCCTCTAGCCGTCGGCTGTACACCGGAGTGGTCCGATCGATGGCGCTCTATGGTGCTCCCGTATGGGCGGACGCCCTGGACCGGCATAACATCACTCTGCTGCGACGTGCGCAGAGGGTGATGGCCATCCGGGCGATACGGGGGTACCGGACCATCTCCGGTGAAGTGGCGTGCGTGCTGGCCGGAGTCATGCCGTGGGACCTGGATGCCCTTTCTCTGGCGTCGGTCTATTGCCGGCGTCGGGGCCTGGCGTCCGGGGAACCGGCAGGCCAAGCACGCGCAGAGGAGGTGCGGGTAGCCGCAATTGAGATGTGGGAAACTCGGCTGGCAAATCCATCTGCCGGCCTGAGGACGATCGAGGCGGTTCGTCCAGTGTTCCGCCAGTGGTTAGCGCGGCGTCACGGCGTCCTAACCTTCCGCACCACACAGGTGCTCACGGGGCATGGCTGCTTCGGGGGTTACCTGTGTCGGATCGCTGGGAGGGAGCCCGACGCTCGCTGCCACCACTGTGGCGACTGCCTCGATGAGACGGCCCAGCACACGTTGGAGGTGTGCTCAGCCTGGGCGTCTCAACGTCGCGCTTTGCGCGACGTCATAGGGGACGACCTTTCCCTGCCGGCCGTGGTCAAGGCCATGGCCGGTAGCGAGACGTCGTGGGACGCGGTCTCATCCTTCTGCGAGGCAGTGGTGCTCGAGAAGGAGTCGGCGGAACCGGCGAGGGAGGCTATTGCCGAAGTCGCCATCCGCCGTAAGAGACCGGGTCGCCGGAGGGCGGCATACGATCGCCGCCTTCCGCCCTAATGTGCCAGAGGGCGGTCAGCTTGGGGAAGCTGGCTGCCTACCAACCTGGCCCGAGTAGGCGCGCGCAGGTCGCTCCCGCGCGCTACTCCGAGCAGGCCGTCGAGGGTGCCCACACACCCTTGACTCCGCGACGTGCCTTGCAGGCTCCCGCCGCCGCGATTCGTGGATGATTCTAGTCCCCGCGTCTCGCGGCCAGTGGCGGTCGAGGAGGAGCACCGTGAGGTTTTAGTGGGTATGCGGACGGCCTACATCTGCCAAGTCCGCGAGTCCCACATAACCCGCTCGAGTCCCCACTCGGGCCGGTATCCGTAAAAGGATTTCCTCACGTTAAAAAAAAAAAAAAAAAAAAAAGGTTGGCGAAGTTGCAAATTGGATCTGTGGTGTAGTACTGAGAATTAATCTGCCGATCCTTAGTTCAAACCTCAGTTAAATATAATATAAATATTTTTCTAATAACTTTTGGGGTGCTTGGTCGGATAACCTCCTCGTGTGTTCGCTCGCTGTTGGCCCTTTCTCGAATGCTTGTCATTCGGGGGGGACGAACAGTGTTGCGGGCCGGTGCACCCTGGGCGGCTAGTAATTGGTGCCCACAGGATTCGTCCTTGGGTAATGATTGCTAGCTGGCTAATAATCCGACGTGGTTCTCCGTGTGTCCTCTGTCATGCAGAGGACACAGTGTGAAGAACCGGAGGGCGCGCGTGGTGTGTACTCACTCTACCGCCACGCAGGTGCAGTCATGTGCCTGCGCCGAATATATCGGAACTCCACTCTTGGTTGCGGTCATGTCTCGTAATCAGGAGTGGAACCGAGGGCCTTGCTTTTACCGGCCGGGCTGCGAGGAAGAAAACCTCTATAAAAAATTACCCCAACCCAAGCGGTGAAGCAGCGCGAGGGGTTCATGGCTGATGGGGAGATCAGTCGCTACTGCTGGTCCCGCCAGGGTACCGGCCGACACCCTGGCGTAATAGGCTTATCCGAGTACAGGGGGCACTGCTCGGATGGACCGTTTTTCCCCCACACTCGTGGGATCAAAATGGAAAATTTAAATACAAAAACCCAAATTGATGTGGTAGGAGGGCCCGAGGAGGGCGGTGGTGTGATAGTGCCCGAGATGGGCGGAGTGGAAGGATTTGTGCCTGTCATAGGCGGTGGAAAACTGGCTTCTGCGCCTATAAGCGAGGCTAGTGGCGTGAAAGACGCGAGAGTGGTGGTAGAGCGGCTGGACCTGGCGGAGATCGCCTCCATTGTTAGCGGGAGGTCCAGGTCGGGCTCAACATCCTCACGTGGCCGTTTCTGGGCGGCCACTGAGTCGGAGGTGGACAGTTGTGTCTCCATAGAGCCACAAACTGAGGAGATGCGGAGAGACCGCAAATATCGGAAGAGGCCTAGGAGCAAGAAGACCCGCTCCGGCTCTTCGGAAAGTGGAGAGGATAGAGAGAAGCCGAAGGCCAAGCTATCTACGGCTAGGCGAGAGGAGCTTCGTCTCCAAGCGGAGGAAGAGGTGGCGGGGATGGCGCAGTCGGTGCAGTCTAGGGCGAGCTCCAGGCTCTCAGATTTGTCTGACTTTGCGGGACCTAGGGTGGACGGCCCTTTGGTGCATGATCTGCAGCACCAGGTCTCTGATAGCATTGCCATCATCAATAAAGTCGCCAGCAGATCCGGCAACCTTAAGGGCACCTTTACAAAAGCCCTTAAGGAGGCCGCCGGCGCTATTAATACGGCTGTGGGCATGTTGGCCAACAGGACCGCTAACGAGGAGGTGACGCAGCTACGGGCAGCAAACATCCGGCTGACCCAAGAATTGTCAGAGCTGCGCAAGGAGATGTCGTTGATGCGAGCTGAACTTGAGCGCTCTAGGACCCAGCGACAGGGCCCCGAGGAGAAGAAAAAGGAGGACGACGTGGCGCGTACGGTAATGGTGCAGGTGGGCACATTGCTGAATACGCGGCTGGCGGCGCTGGAGGACAGGCTCCTACCGGCAAAGCCAGTTCGTCCTCCTTTGGCGGCTGACAAAAGGCGACAGGCGGCCGTCTCAGTGGTGGTGGCTGAGCCTACTGTGACGACCCTAGTCGCGCCTGCCAATCCAGGCCCAAAGCAGAAGAAGGGAAAAGGCAAACGGGCAGGAAGAAAAGCCCTACAAGCCGCACCGGCGGAGCCTCGTCCGCTGCCTCCTGCTCCGACAGACTTGAACGAAGGTTGGAGTAAGGTAGTGCGCAAAGGGAAGAAGAAGGCGGCAGCAGCGAAACAGACAACGCAGAAGGCAACGTCTAAGTCAGCTGCTAAGCCCAAGTTGCGCCCTCCGCGATCGGCGGCGGTGACGCTAACTCTGCAGCCGGCTGCGGCCAGTAAGGAGTTGACGTATAAAGACGTGCTGACACAAGTCAAGCAGGCCATTAAGTTGGAGGACCTGGGCATCGCTGACTTGCGCCTCAGAGTCGCCTCTACTGGTGCCAGGGTTCTGGAGCTACCTGGCGCCAATAGTAGCGAAAAGGCGGATGCCCTAGCTCAGCGGCTGCGCGGGGTGCTTGACTCCAATGATGTACTGGTAGCAAGACCAGTTAAGTGCGCCGAGTTGCGGGTTAGTGGCCTGGACGACTCCGCCACTTCTGAGGAGGTACTGCAGGCTGTAAGCCGAGTTGGCGGATGTGACGCTGGGCTGGTCAAAGTGGGCGAGATCCGACAGGACCAAAATGGCCTAGGCACAGCTTGGGTTCGTTGCCCTGTTGTGGCAGCGAAGAAGGTCAGCGGGTCGCGGCTCCTAGTGGGCTTCGTTTCGGCGCGTGTGCAACTGCTGCAACAGCGAGCCCTGCGCTGCTATCGCTGCCACGAAATTGGTCACGTGGCGGCGAAGTGCAGCAGTGCACATGATAGGAGCCAGCAGTGTTTTAGGTGCGGACAGGCCGGGCACAAACAAAATCAGTGCTCGGCGGCACCTCACTGCCCGGTCTGCGTGGCGGCAGAACAGCCCGCAGACCATACAGTGGGAAGCGCAGTTTGCGCGAAAGCCAGCTCCTCGAGGAAGAGGAGGAGCGGCAGGAAGGGAGGAAGTGGGCCACCAGTGGACGGGCCAAATGCCCCAGTTGGGCGTGAGGAGGTGCAACACATGGAAGACCAATAATGGCCCTCCGTGTGTTGCAGGCGAACATAAACCACTGTGCCAGGGCCCAGGACTTATTGGTCCAAAGCCTGGCGCAGTGGTCTATCCAGGTGGCGGTTGTTTCGGAGCCCTACAGCGTTCCCGACAGAGATAACTGGGTAGCTGACAACACCGGGGTGGTGACTATTATCACCCAGGTCGCGGCGGGCTCTCCGCCCTTCTCACGAGTAGAGAGGGGTGCGGGATGCGTTGCTGCAATTGTCGGCGACCTAGTTGTCGTAGGGGTCTACTTTTCCCCCAATCGAACTCTTGCGGAGTTTGAAGAGTTCCTTATACGATTGGGGGAAATGGTAGAGCGATTTCGTCCGGCGGAGGTGTTGGTGGCCGGCGATCTCAACGCGAAGTCCAGCGTGTGGGGCTCCGCAACGACGGACGTGCGTGGTGTGACGCTGTCCGAGTGGGTGATTGCCACCGGTTTGTCAGTACTCAACCGGGGGACGACAAACACGTGCGTGCGAAGGCTGGGCGGATCCGTCGTGGACGTTTCGTTCGCGAGCCCGGCCCTAGCGAGTCGTGTTCGGGGTTGGCGAGTGCTGGATGATGTGGAGACTCTCTCGGATCACCTTTACATCTCTTACGAGATCTCCACACATTCGGCGGGGCAACCAACCCCCAGTCCAAACTCGCGAGAGTGCGGACCGCGGTGGCAATTGGGTCGCCTCGACAGGCAATTGTTGGAGGAGGCCGCGATAGTGGAATCCTGGCTGCCCCAGAGCTTGGCGTCTGCAGAAGACGCCGCATCCTGGGCGCAGGGGGCGCTGACGCGTATTTGTGACGCGTCAATGCCCCGTTCCGGGCGCCGCCCTCAACGGCGGCAGGTGTACTGGTGGTCATGGGAGATCGCGCAACTGCGTACCATCTGCGTTGCGGCGAGACGCCAGTACAGCCACTATCGCAGGCGGGTACAGAAGGTACAGGAGGAGGAAGACCGACTGTACCAATTGTATGTCGAGGCGAGAACGCGGTTGCAGGAGGAGATCGGTCGTGTGAAAGGCGAGTCACACGACCAGATGCTCGCGGGAATAGACCAAGACCCGTTTGGCACGCCTTACCGTATGGTACTTGGCAAGCTACGGGCTTGGGCTCCGCCACTGACGCAGACACTCCGACCGGACATTCTCCGAGGGGTTCTGTCGTCACTGTTCCCGCAGCGGGCCAATTTTACACCACCAACTATGGCCCGCCCTGCACCGCAAGAGGAGGAGGACAGCGTCGCACCACAGGTGGAGGAGGTGGAGCTGGAGGAAGCAGTTCGCCGATCTCGCGGCAAGAGCACCGCACCCGGCCTTGATGGCGTTCCCGGGAGGGCGTTAACTCTGGCCCTTAACATCCTTGGGTCCAGAGTGAGAGGACTATTCTCTGCCTGTCTGGCTCAAGCCATAATTCCACAGCGGTGGAAGACAGGCAGGCTAGTCCTCCTTAAGAAGGAGGGTCGCCCGGCGGACTCGGCCTCGGCCTACAGGCCAATTGTGCTCTTGAGCGAGATCGCCAAACTCTTCGAGCGGGTTGTGACGAGGAGGTTGCAGCGTCACTTGGAGCGGACAGGTCCGGACCTCTCGGACCTCCAGTATGGCTTCCGCAGGGGGCGCTCGACGGTGGATGCCATACTGAGGTTGAAGTCCCATGCGCAGGATGCGGTGGCCCTGGGCGATGGAGTCTTGGCGGTGTCTTTAGACATCGCCAACGCCTTTAACTCCCTGCCCTGGCCCTGCATTGAGGAGGCACTCATCTATCACCGAGTGCCTCCATACCTGCGCCGCGTCATCGGGGCTTACCTGTCCGGGAGGTCCGTGACGTTTCCGGCTCCTGGAGGAGGATGGGAGGTGTATGAAGTGTCGTGCGGTGTTCCACAGGGCTCGGTTCTCGGGCCGCTCCTGTGGAACATCGGGTACGACTGGGTGTTGAGAGGCGACACCCTACGAGGAGTTGGAGTCCTCTGCTATGCCGATGACACGCTGGTCTTGGCGCAGCAGAGGACTTATCGCGAGGCAGCGGTGCTCGCAACGGCCGGAGTGGCCGACGTCGTCGGCCGAATTAGAAGACTGGGCCTGGAGGTTGCCCTGAACAAGTCCGAGGCGTTATACTTCCATGCTCCTCGAAAGGGCCCACCGGCAGATGCCCACATCGTCGTCGGTGGCGTCCGAATCGACGTCAAGAGGAGTATGAAGTACCTCGGACTTGTTCTAGACGGTCGGTGGAGTTTCCGGGGCCATTTTACATCCTTGGCCCCGAAACTGTTGAAGACAGCGGCGGCATTGGCGCGCCTTTTGCCCAACGTCGATGGGCCGAGCGCCTCTAGCCGTCGGCTGTACACCGGAGTGGTCCGATCGATGGCGCTATATGGTGCTCCCGTATGGGCGGACGCCCTGGATCGGCACAACATCACTCTGCTGCGACGTGCGCAGAGGGTGATGGCCATCCGGGCGATACGGGGGTACCGGACCATCTCCGGTGAGGTGGCGTGCGTGCTGGCTGGAGTCATGCCGTGGGATCTGGATGCTCTGTCTCTGGCGTCGGTCTATTGCCGACGTCGGGGCCTAGCGTCCGGGGAACCGGCCAGTCCAGCACGCGCAGAGGAGGAGCGGGAAGCCGCATTAGAAGTGTGGGAATCCCGGCTGGCGACACCATCTGCCGGCCGGTTGACGATCGAGGCGGTTCGTCCAGTTTTCCGCCAGTGGTTAGCGCGGCGTCACGGCGTCCTAACCTTCCGCACGACGCAGGTGCTCACGGGGCATGGTTGCTTCGGGGGTTACCTGTGTCGGATCGCTGGGAGGGAGCCCGACGCTCGCTGCCACCACTGCGACGACTGCCTCGACGAGACGGCCCAGCACACGTTGGAGGTGTGCACAGCCTGGGCGTCTCAACGTCGCGCTTTGCGCGACGTCATCGGGGACGACCTTTCCCTGCCGGCCGTGGTCAAGGCCATGGCCGGCAGCGAGACGTCGTGGGACGCGGTTTCGTCCTTCTGCGAGGCAGTGGTGCTCGAGAAGGAGTCGGCGGAACGGGCGAGGGAGGCTTTTGCCGAAGTCGCCATCCGCCGTAAGAGACCGGGTCGCCGGAGGGCGGCACACGACCGCCGCCTTCCGCCCTAATGTGCCAGAGGGCGGTCAGCTTGGGGAAGCTGGCCGCCTACCAACCTGGCCCGAGTAGGCGCGCGCAGGTTGCTCCCGCGCGCTACTCAGAGCAGGCCGTCGAGGGTGCCCACACACCCTTGACTCCGCGACGTGCCTAGCAGGCTCCCGCCGCCGCGTTTCGTGGACGATTATAGTCCCCGCGTCTCGCGGCCAGTGGCGGTCGAGGAGGAGCACCGTGAGGTTTTAGTGGGTATTGGGATCGGCCTTCAGCCGGTCCACGAGTCCCACATAACCCGCTCGAGTCCCCACTCGGGCCGGTATCCGTAAAAGGATTTCCTCACGTTTAAAAAAAAAAAAAAAAAAAAAAAAAAAAAAAAAAAAAAAAAAAAAAAGGATAGGTTGGCGAGACGCCAGTACAGCCACTATCGCAGGCGGGTACAGAAGGTGCAGGAGGAGGAAGACCGACTGTACCAATTGTATGTCGAGGCGAGAACGCGGTTGCAGGAGGAGATCGGTCGTGTGAAAGGCGAGTCACACGACCAGATGCTCGCGGGAATAGACCAAGACCCGTTTGGCACGCCTTACCGTATGGTACTTGGCAAGCTACGGGCTTGGGCTCCGCCACTGACGCAGACACTCCGACCGGACATTCTCCGAGGGGTTCTGTCGTCACTGTTCCCGCAGCGGGCCAATTTTTCACCACCTTTAATGGCCCGCCCTGCACCGCAAGAGGAGGAGGACAGCGTCGCACCACAGGTGGAGGAGGAGGAGCTGGAGGAAGCAGTTCGCCGATCTCGCGGCAGGAGCACCGCACCCGGCCTAGATGGCGTTCCCGGGAGGGCGTTAACTCTGGCCCTTAACATCCTCGGGCCCAGAGTGAGAGGACTATTCTCTGCCTGTCTGGCTCAAGCCATAATTCCACAGCGGTGGAAGACAGGCAGACTGGTCCTCCTTAAGAAGGAGGGACGTCCGGCGGACTCGGCCTCGGCCTACAGGCCAATTGTGCTCCTGAGCGAGATCGCCAAACTCTTCGAGCGGGTTGTGACGAGGAGGTTGCAGCGTCACTTGGAGCGGACAGGTCCGGATCTCTCGGACCTCCAGTATGGCTTCCGCAGGGGGCGCTCGACGGTGGATGCCATACTAAGGGTGAATTCCCATGCGCAGGATGCGGTGGCCCTGGGCGATGGAGTCTTGGCGGTGTCTTTAGACATCGCCAACGCCTTCAACTCCCTGCCCTGGCCCTGCATTGAGGAGGCACTTATCTATCACCGAGTGCCTCCATACCTGCGCCGCGTCATCGGGGCTTACCTGTCCGGGAGGTCCGTGACGTTTCCGGCTCCTGGAGGAGGGTGGGAAGAATATGAAGTGTCGTGCGGTGTTCCACAGGGCTCGGTTCTCGGGCCGCTCCTGTGGAACATCGGGTACGACTGGGTGTTGAGAGGCGACACCCTACAAGGAGTTGGAGTCCTCTGCTACGCCGACGACACGCTGGTCTTGGCGCAGCAGAGGACTTATCGCGAGGCAGCATTGCTCGCGACGGCCGGAGTGGCCGAAGTCGTCGGCCGAATTAGAAGGTTGGGATTGGAGGTTGCCCTGAACAAGTCCGAGGCGTTATACTTCCATGCTCCTCGAAAGGGCCCACCGGCAGATGCCCACATCGTCGTCGGTGGCGTCCGAATCGACGTCAAGAGGAGTATGAAGTACCTCGGACTTGTTCTAGACGGTCGGTGGAGTTTTCGGGGCCACTTTACATCTTTGGCCCCGAAGCTGTTGAAGACAGTGGCGGCATTGGCGCGCCTTTTGCCCAACGTCGATGGGCCGAGCGCCTCTAGCCGTCGGCTGTACACCGGAGTGGTCCGATCGATGGCGCTCTACGGTGCTCCCGTATGGGCGGACGCTCTGGATCGGCACAACATCACTCTGCTGCGACGTGCGCAGAGGGTGATGGCCATCCGGGCGATACGGGGGTACCGGACCATCTCCGGTGAGGTGGCGTGCGTGCTGGCTGGAGTCATGCCGTGGGATCTGGATGCTCTGTCTCTGGCGTCGGTCTATTGCCGGCGTCGAGGCTTAGCGTCCGGGGAACCGGCAAGCCAGGCACGCACTGAGGAGGCGCGGGAAACCGCGGTGAGAATGTGGGAATCCCGGCTGGCGACACCATCTGCCGGCCGGTTGACGATCGAGGCGGTTCGTCCAGTTTTCCGCCAGTGGTTAGCGCGGCGTCACGGCGTCCTAACCTTCCGCACCACACAGGTGCTCACGGGGCATGGTTGCTTCGGGGGTTACCTGTGTCGGATCGCTGGGAGGGAGCCCGACGCTCGCTGCCACCACTGCGACGACTGCCTCGACGAGACGGCCCAGCACACGTTGGAGGTGTGCACAGCCTGGGCGTCTCAACGTCGCGCTTTGCGCGACGTCATCGGGGACGACCTTTCCCTGCCGGCCGTGGTCAAGGCCATGGCCGGCAGCGAGACGTCGTGGGACGCGGTCTCATCCTTCTGCGAGGCAGTGGTGCTCGAGAAGGAGTCGGCGGAACGGGCGAGGGAGGCTTTTGCCGAAGTCGCCATCCGCCGCAGGAGACCGGGTCGCCGGAGGGCGGCACACGACCGCCGCCTTCCGCCCTAATGTGCCAGAGGGCGGTCAGCTTGGGGAAGCTGACCGCCTACCAACCTGGCCCGAGTAGGCGCGCGCAGGTTGCTCCCGCGCGCTACTCTGAGCAGGCCGTCGAGGGTGCCCACACACCCTTGACTCCGCGACGTGCCTAGCAGGCTCCCGCCGCCGCGATTCGTGGACGATTCTAGTCCCCGCGTCTCGCGGCCAGTGGCGGTCGAGGAGGAGCACCGTGAGGTTTTAGTGGGTATTGGGATCGGCCTTCAGCCTGTCCACGAGTCCCACATAACCCGCTCGAGTCCCCACTCGGGCCGGTATCCGTAAAAGGATTTCCTCACGATAAAAAAAAAAAAAAAAAAAAAAAAAAAAAGGTTGGGGTGCTTGGTCGGATAACCTCCTCGTGTGTTCGCTCGCTGTTGGCCCTTTCTCGAATGCTTGTCACTCGGGGGGGACGAACAGTGTGCGGGCCGGTGCACCCTGGGCGGCGAGTAATTGGTGCCCACAGGATTCGTCCTTGGGTAATGATTGCTCGCTGGCTAATAATCCGACGTGGTTCTCCACGTGTCCTCTGTCATGCAGAGGCCACAGTGTGAGGAACCGGAGGGCGCGCGTGGTGTGTACGCACCCTACCGCCACGCAGGTGCAGTGATGTGCCTGCGCCGAATATATCGGAACTCCACTCTTGGTTGCGGTCATGTCTCGTAATCAGGAGTGGAACCGAGGGCCTTGCCTTTACCGGCCGGGCTGCGAGGAAGAAAACCTCTATAAAAAAATTACCCCAACCCAAGCGGCGAAGCAGCGCGAGGGGTTCATGGCTGATGGGGAGATCAGTCGCTACTGCTGGTCCCGCCAGGGTACCGGCCGACACCCTGGCGTAATAGGCTTATCCGAGTACAGGGGGCACTGCTCGGATGGACCGTTTTTCCCCCATACTCGTGGGATCAATATGGAAGACTTAAAAAACAAAAACCAAATTGATGATGTGGTGGGGCCCGAGGAGGGCGGTGAGGTGACGTGGCCCGAGATGGGCGGAGTTGAAGGAGTCGTGCCTGCTATAGGCGAGAGGAGGGCTTCTGTGCCCACAAGTGAGGCAGGGAGTATCAAAGACTCGAAAGTTGTCTTGAAACGACTGGACCTGGCGGAAATCGCCTCTTTCATCAGTGGAAGGTCCAGATCGAACTCAACATCCTCACGTGGCCGTTTCTGGGCGGCCACTGAGTCGGAGGCGGACAGTTGTGTCTCTATAGAGCCACAAACTGAGGAGATGCGGAGAGACCGCAAATATCGGAAGAGGCCAAGGAGCAAGAAGACCCGCTCCGGCTCTTCGGAAAGTGGAGAGGACAAAGAGAAGCCGAAGGCCAAGTTATCCACGGCTAGGCGAGAGGAGCTTCGTCTCCAAGCGGAGGAAGAGATCGTGGGGATGGCGGAGTCGGTGCAGTCTAGGGCAAGCTCCAGGCTCTCAGATTTGCCCGACTTTGCGGGACCTAGGGTGGATGGCCCTTTGGTGCATGATCTGCAGCACCAGGTCTCTGACAGCATCGCCATCATTAATAAAGTCGCCAGCAGATCCGGCAACCTTAAGGGCACCTTTACAAAAGCCCTTAAGGAGGCCGCCGGCGCTATTAATACGGCTGTGGGCATGTTGGCCAACAGGACCGCTAACGAGGAGGTGACGCAGCTACGGGCAGCGAACATCCGGCTGACCCAAGAACTGTCAGAGCTGCGCAAGGAGATGTCGCTAATGAGAGCTGAACTTGAGCGCTCTAGGACTCAGCGACAGAGCCCCGAGGAGAAGAAGAAGGAGGACGACATGGCGCGTACAGTAATGGTGCAGGTGGGCACATTACTTAATACGCGGCTGGCGGCGCTGGAGGACAGGCTCCTACCGGCAAAGCCAGTTCGTCCTCCTTTGGCGGCTGACAGAAGGCGACAGGCGGCCGTCTCAGAGGTGGTGCCTGAGCCCGCTGTGACGACACTAGTCGCGCCTGCCAATCCAGGCCCAAAGCAGAAGCAGGGCCCAAAGAAAGGAAAAGGCAAAACGGGGGGAAAGAAAGCGGCGTCTGTGGAGCCTCGTCCGCTGCCTCCCAGTCCTGCCGATTTGAATGAGGGCTGGAATGTGGTGGTGCGCAAGGGCAAAAAGAAGGCGGCTGTAGCCCCTAGTGGAAAGCAGACGAAGGCGAAGAAGTCTGCCAAGCAGCCTAAGTTGCGCCCCCCGCGATCGGCGGCGGTGACGCTGACTCTGCAGCCGGCAGCCGTCAACAAGGAGATGACGTATAAGGATGTGCTGTCGCAGGTCAAGCAGGCGGTCAAGCTGGAGGATCTGGGCATCTCTGATCTGCGCCTCAGAGTCGCCTCTACTGGTGCCAGGGTTCTGGGGCTACCTGGCGCCAATAGTAGCGAAAAGGCGGATACCCTAGCTCAGCGGCTGCGTGGGGACTGTGCTGGACTCCAGCGAGGTGTTGGTCGCAAGACCAGTGAAGTGCGCAGAGTTGCGGGTCAGTGGCCTGGATGACTCTGCCACTTCGGAGGAGGTGGTGCAGGCCATAAGCCGAGTTGGCGGCTGTGATGCAGGACTGGTCAAGGTGGGAGAGATCCGACAGGACCAAAATGGCCTAGGCACAGCTTGGGTTCGTTGCCCTGTTATGGCAGCGAAGAAGGTCAGCGGGTCGAGGCTCCTAGTGGGCTTCGTTTCAGCGCGTGTGCAACTGCTGCAACAGCGAGCCCTGCGCTGCTATCGCTGCCACGAAATTGGTCACGTGGCGGCGAAGTGCAGCAGTGCACATGATAGGAGCCAGCAGTGTTTCAGGTGCGGACAAGCTGGGCACAAACAAAATCAGTGCTCGGCGGCACCTCACTGCCCGGTTTGCGTGGCGGCAGAACAGCCCGCAGACCACACAGTGGGAAGCGCCATATGTGCGAAAGCCAGCTCCTCGAGGAAGAGGAGGAGTGGCAGGAAGGGAGAAAATGGGCCACCAGCGGGCAAGCCAGACGCCCCAGTTGGGCGAGAGGAGGCGCAGCACATGGAAGACCAATAATGGCTCTCCGTGTGCTGCAGGCGAACATAAACCACTGTGCCCGGGCCCAGGACTTATTGGTCCAAAGTCTGGCGCAGTGGTCTATCCAGGTGGCGGTTGTTTCGGAGCCCTACAGCGTTCCCGACAGAGACAACTGGGTAGCTGACAACACCGGGGTGGTGACTCTTATCACCCAGGTCGCAGCGGGCTCTCCGCCCTTCTCACGAGTAGAGAGGGGTGCGGGATGCGTCGCAGCACTTGTCGGCGACCTAGTTGTCGTTGGGGTCTACTTTTCCCCCAATCGAATTCTTGCGGAGTTCGAAGAGTTCCTTATACGATTGGGGGAAATGGTAGAGCGATTTCGTCCGGCGGAAGTGGTGGTCGCGGGCGATTTCAACGCGAAGTCCAGCGTGTGGGGCTCCGCAACGACGGATGTGCGTGGTGTGACGCTGTCGGAGTGGGTTGTTGCCACCGGTTTGTCTGTGCTCAACCGGGGGACCAAGAACACGTGTGTGCGAAGGCTGGGCGGATCCGTCGTGGACGTTTCGTTCGCGAGCCCGGCCCTAGCGTGTCGTGTTCGGGGCTGGCGAGTGCTGGATGATGTGGAGACTCTCTCGGATCACCTCTACATCTTGTACGAGATCTCCACACATCCAGCGGTGCAACCAGCCCCCAGTCCAAACTCGAGAGAGTACGGACCGCGGTGGCAACTGGGTCGCCTCGACAGGGAGTTGTTGGAGGAGGCCGCGATAGTGGAATCCTGGCTGCCCCAGAGCTTGGCGTCTGTAGAAGACGCCGCATCCTGGGCGCAGGGGGCGCTGACGCGTATCTGTGACGCGTCAATGCCCCGTTCCGGGCGCCGCCCTCAACGGCGGCAAGTGTACTGGTGGTCGTGGGAGATCGCGCAACTGCGTAACACCTGCGTTGCGGCGAGACGCCAGTACAGCCACTATCGCAGACGGGTACAGAAGGTGCAGGAGGAGGAAGACCGACTGTACCGCGTCTATGTCGAGGCGAGAACGCAGCTGCAGGAGGAGATCGGCCGTGTGAAAAGCGAGTCACACGACCGGTTGATCGCGGGGATAGACCAAGACCCGTACGGCACACCTTACCGAATGGTGCTCGGTAGGTTACGGGCTTGGGCACCGCCACTGACGCAGACACTCCGACCGGACACTCTCCGAGGGGTTCTGTCGTCGCTATTCCCGCAGCGGGCCAGTTTTGCACCACCCAGTATGGCCCGCCCTGCAGCGCGTGAGGAGGAAGAGGAGAACGACGAGGACAGCGTCACACCACAAGTGGAGGAGGAGGAGCTCGAAGAAGCTGTACGCCGGTCTCGGCTCAAGAGCACCGCCCCGGGCTTGGATGGCATTCCCGGCCGGGCGCTAACTCTGGCCCTCAACACCTTAGGGCCCAGAGTGCGAGGACTATTCACTGCCTGTCTGGCTCAAGCCATAATTCCACAGCGGTGGAAGACAGGCAGGTTAGTCCTCATCAAGAAGGAGGGTCGCCCGGCGGATTCAGCCTCCGCCTACAGGCCCATCGTGCTCTTAAGCGAGATCGCCAAGCTCTTCGAGCGTGTTGTAGCCAGGAGGCTACAACACCATTTGGAGGGGACAGGTCCGGACCTCTCGGACCACCAGTTTGGCTTCCGCAGGGGGCGCTCGACGGTGGATGCCATACTGGAGGTTAAGTCCTATGCGCAGGATGCGGTGGCCCGGGGCGATGGAGTCTTGGCGGTGTCTTTAGACATCGCCAACGCTTTCAACTCCCTGCCCTGGCCCTGCATTAAGGAGGCACTGTTATACCATCGTGTGCCTCCATACCTGCGCCACGTCATCGGGGCTTACCTGTCCGGGAGGTCTGTGACCTTTCCGGCTCCTGGAGGAGGTTGGGAGGAGTTTGTGGTGTCGGCCGGTGTTCCACAAGGATCGGTGCTGGGTCCGATCCTCTGGAACATCGGGTACGACTGGGTGCTGCGGGGCGGCACCCTGAGGGGGATAAAGGTCCTCTGTTACGCCGATGACACGCTGGTCTTGGCGCAGCAGAGGACCTATCGGGAGGCGGCGGTCCTCGCGACGGCTGGAGTGGCGGAGGTCGTCGGCCGCATAAAGCGGCTGGGTTTGGAGGTCTCCCTCAACAAGTCCGAGGCAATCTACTTCCATGCTCCTCGAAAGGGCCCACCGGCAGATGCCCACATCGTCGTCGGTGGCGTCAAGATTGACGTCGCCCGGAGCATGAAGTACCTCGGACTTGTTCTGGATGGTCGGTGGAGTTTTCGGGGCCACTTTACATCCTTGGCCCCGAAACTATTGAAGACAGCGGCGGCACTGGCGCGCCTTTTGCCCAATGTTGGTGGGCCGAGCGCCTCTAGCCGTCGGCTGTACACCGGAGTGGTCAGATCGATGGCGCTCTACGGTGCTCCCGTATGGGCGGACGCCCTGGACCGGCACAACATCACCCTGCTGCGACGTGCGCAGAGGGTGATGGCCATCCGGGCGATACGGGGGTACCGGACCATCTCCGGTGAAGTGGCGTGCGTGCTGGCTGGAGTCATGCCGTGGGATCTGGATGCTCTGTCTCTGGCGTCGGTCTATTGCCGGCGTCGAGGCCTAGTGTCCGGGGAACCGGCAAGCCAAGCACGCACTGAGGAGGCGCGGGAAGCCGCGGTTAAAATGTGGGAAACTCGGCTGGCAACACCATCTGCCGGCCTGAGGACGATCGAGGCTGTTCGTCCAGTGTTCCGCCAGTGGTTAGCGCGACGTCACGGCGTCCTAACCTTCCGCATGACACAGGTGCTCACGGGGCATGGCTGACGCGGTCTCATCCTTCTGCGAGGCAGTGGTGCTCGAGAAGGAGTCGGCGGAACGGGCGAGGGAGGCTTTTGCCGAAGTCGCCATCCGCCGTAAGAGACCGGGTCGCCGGAGGGCGGCACACGACCGCCGCCTTCCGCCCTAATGTGCCAGAGGGCGGTCAGCTTGGGGAAGCTGGCCGCCTACCAACCTGGCCCGAGTAGGCGCGCGCAGGTTGCTCCCGCGCGCTACTCCGAGCAGGCCGTCGAGGGTGCCCACACACCCTTGACTCCGCGACGTGCCTAGCAGGCTCCCGCCGCCGCGTTTCGTGGACGATTCTAGTCCCCGCGTCTCGCGGCCAGTGGCGGTCGAGGAGGAGCACCGTGAGGTTTTAGTGGGTATTGGGTCTGGCCTTCAGCCGGTCCACGAGTCCCACATAACCCGCTCGAGTCCCCACTCGGGCCGGTATCCGTAAAAGGATTTCCTCACGTTAAAAAAAAAAAAAAAAAAAAAAAAAGGTTAGGTTAGGTTAGGTTGGGGTGCTTGGTCGGATAACCTCCTCGTGTGTTCGCTCGCTGTTGGCCCTTTCTCGAATGCTTGTAATTCGGGGGAGACGAACAGTGTGCGGGCCGGTGCACCCTGGGCGGCTAGTAATTGGTGCCCACAGGATTCGTCCTTGGGTAATGATTGCTAGCTGGCTAATAATCCGACGTGGTTCTCCACGTGTCCTCTGTCATGCAGAGGACACAGTGTGAGGAACCGGAGGGCGCGCGTGGTGTGTACTCACCCTACCGCCACGCAGGTGCAGTGATGTGCCTGCGCCGAATATATCGGAACTCCACTCTTGGTTGCGGTCATGTCTCGTAATCAGGAGTGGAACCGAGGGCCTTGCCTTTACCGGCCGGGCTGCGAGGAAGAAAACCTCTATAAAAAATTACCCCAACCCAAGCGGCGAAGCAGCGCGAGGGGTTCATGGCTGATGGGGAGATCAGTCGCTACTGCTGGTCCCGCCAGGGTACCGGCCGACACCCTGGCGTAATAGGCTTATCCGAGGACAGGGGGCACTGCTCGGATGGACCGTTTTTCCCCCATACTCGTGGGATCAATATGGAAGATTTAAAAACTAAAAACCAAATTGAGGATGTGGTGGAGCCCGAGGAGGGCGGTGAGGTGACGTGGCCCGAGATGGGCGGAGTTGAAGGAGTCGTGCCTGCTATAGGCGAGAGGAGGGCTTCTGTGCCCACAAGTGAGGCAGGGAGTATCAAAGACTCGAAAGTTGTCTTGAAACGACTGGACCTGGCGGAAATCGCCTCTATCATCAGTGGAAGGTCCAGGTCGAACTCAACATCCTCACGTGGCCGTTTCTGGGCGGCCACTGAGTCGGAGGCGGACAGTTGTGTCTCTATAGAGCCACAAACTGAGGAGATGCGGAGAGACCGCAAATATCGGAAGAGGCCAAGGAGCAAGAAGACCCGCTCCGGCTCTTCGGAAAGTGGAGAGGAGAGAGAGAAGCCGAAGGCCAAGTTATCCACGGCTAGGCGAGAGGAGCTTCGTCTCCAAGCGGAGGAAGAGGTAGTAGGGATGGCGGAGTCGGTGCAGTCTAGGGCAAGCTCCAGGCTCTCAGATTTGCCCGACTTTGCGGGACCTAGGGTGGATGGCCCTTTGGTGCATGATCTGCAGCACCAGGTCTCTGACAGCATCGCCATCATTAATAAAGTGGCCAGCAGATCCGGCAACCTTAAGGGCACCTTTACAAAAGCCCTTAAGGAGGCCGCCGGCGCTATTAATACGGCTGTGGGCATGTTGGCCAACAGGACCGCTAACGAGGAGGTGACGCAGCTACGGGCAGCGAACATCCGGCTGACCCAAGAACTGTCAGAGCTGCGCAAGGAGATGTCGCTTATGAGAGCTGAACTTGAGCGCTCTAGGACTCAGCGACAGGGCCCCGAGGAGAAGAAGAAGGAGGACGACATGGCGCGTACAGTAATGGTGCAGGTGGGCACATTACTTAATACGCGGCTGGCGGCGCTGGAGGACAGGCTCCTACCGGCAAAGCCAGTTCGTCCTCCTTTGGCGGCTGACAGAAGGCGACAGGCGGCCGTCTCAGTGGTGGTGGCTGAGCCCACTGTGACGACCCTAGTCGCGCCTGCCAATCCAGGCCCAAAGCAGAAACAGGGCCCAAAGAAAGGGAAAGGCAAAAAGGAGGGAAAGAAAGCGGCGTCTGTGGAGCCTCGTCCGCTGCCTCCCAGTCCTGCCGATTTGAATGAGGGCTGGAATGTGGTGGTGCGCAAGGGCAAAAAGAAGGCGGCGGTAGCCCCTAGTGGAAAGCAGACGAAGACGAAGAAGTCTGCCAAGCAGCCCAAGTTGCGCCCCCCGCGATCGGCGGCGGTGACGCTGACTCTGCAGCCGGCAGCCGTCAACAAGGAGATGACGTATAAGGATGTGCTGTCGCAGGTCAAGCAGGCGGTCAAGCTGGAGGATCTGGGCATCTCTGATCTGCGTCTCAGAGTCGCCTCTACAGGTGCCAGGGTTCTGGAGCTACCTGGCGCCAATAGTAGCGAAAAGGCGGATACCCTAGCTCAGCGGCTGCGTGGGGTGCTGGACTCCAGCGAGGTGTTGGTCGCAAGACCAGTGAAGTGCGCAGAGTTGCGGGTCAGTGGCCTGGATGACTCTGCCACTCCGGAGGAGGTGGTGCAGGCTATAAGCCGAGTTGGCGGATGTGACGAAGGGTCGGTGAAGGCAGGGGAGATCCGGCAGGACAGAAATGGCCTGGGCACAGTATGGGTTCGCTGCCCTGTTATGGCAGCGAAGAAAGTCAGCGGGTCGCGGCTCCTAGTGGGTTTCGTCTCGGCGCGTGTGCAGCTGCTGCAACAGCGAGCCCTGCGCTGCTATCGCTGCCACGAAATTGGTCACGTGGCGGCGAAGTGCAGCAGTGCACACGATAGGAGCCAGCAGTGTTTCAGGTGCGGACAAGCTGGGCACAAACAAAATCAGTGCTCGGCGGCACCTCACTGCCCGGTCTGCGTGGCGGCAGAACAGCCCGCAGACCATACAGTGGGAAGCGCCATATGTGCGAAAGCCAGCTCCTCGAGGAAGAGGAGGAGTGGCAGAAAGGGAGGAAATGGGCCACCAGCAGGCAAGCCAGACGCCCCAGTTGGGCGAGAGGAGGCGCAGCACATGGAAGACCAATAATGGCTCTCCGTGTGCTGCAGGCGAATATAAACCACTGTGCCCGGGCCCAGGACTTATTGGTCCAAAGCCTGGCGCAGTGGTCAATTCAGGTGGCGGTTGTTTCGGAGCCCTACAGCGTTCCCGACAGAGACAACTGGGTAGCCGACAACACCGGGGTGGTGACTATTATCACCCAGGTCGCAGCGGGCTCTCCGCCCTTCTCACGAGTAGAGAGGGGTGCGGGATGCGTCGCAGCACTTGTCGGCGACCTAGTTGTCGTTGGGGTCTACTTTTCCCCCAATCGAACTCTTGCGGAGTTCGAAGAGTTCCTTATACGATTGGGGGAAATGGTAGAGCGATTTCGTCCGGCGGAAGTGGTGGTCGCGGGCGATTTCAACGCGAAGTCCAGCGTGTGGGGCTCCGCAACGACGGATGTGCGTGGTGTGACGCTGTCGGAGTGGGTTGTTGCCACCGGTTTGTCTGTGCTCAACCGAGGGACCAAGAACACGTGTGTGCGAAGGCTGGGCGGATCCGTCGTGGACGTTTCGTTCGCGAGCCCGGCCCTAGCGTGTCGTGTTCGGGGCTGGCGAGTGCTGGATGATGTGGAGACTCTCTCGGATCACCTATACATCTTGTACGAGATCTCCACACATCCAGCGGTGCAACCAGCCCCCAGTCCAAACTCGAGAGAGTACGGACCGCGGTGGCAACTGGGTCGTCTCGACAGGGAGTTGTTGGAGGAGGCCGCGATAGTGGAATCCTGGCTGCCCCAGAGCTTGGCGTCTGCAGAAGACGCCGCATCCTGGGCGCAGGGGGCGCTAACGCGTATCTGTGACGCGTCAATGCCCCGTTCCGGGCGCCGCCCTCAACGGCGGCAAGTGTACTGGTGGTCGTGGGAGATCGCGCAACTGCGTAACACCTGCGTTGCGGCGAGACGCCAGTACAGCCACTATCGCAGACGGGTACAGAAGGTGCAGGAGGAGGAAGACCGACTGTACCGCGTCTATGTCGAGGCGAGAACGCAGCTGCAGGAGGAGATCGGTCGTGTGAAAGGCGAGTCGCACGACCGGTTGATCGCGGGGATAGACCAAGACCCGTACGGCACACCTTACCGAATGGTGCTCGGTAGGTTACGGGCTTGGGCACCACCACTGACGCAGACACTCCAACCGGACGTACTCCGAGGGGTTCTGTCGTCGCTATTCCCGCAGCGGGCCAGTTTTGCACCACCCAGTATGGCCCGCCCTGCAGCGCGTGAGGAGGAAGAGGAGGACGACGAGGACAGCGTCACACCACCGGTGGAGGAGGAGGAGCTCGAAGAAGCTGTACGCCGATCTCGGCTCAAGAGCACCGCCCCGGGCTTGGATGGCATTCCCGGCCGGGCGCTAACTCTGGCCCTCAACACCTTAGGGCCCAGAGTGCGAGGACTATTCACTGCCTGTCTGGCTCAAGCCATAATTCCACAGCGGTGGAAGACAGGCAGGTTAGTCCTCATCAAGAAGGAGGGTCGCCCGGCGGATTCAGCCTCCGCCTACAGGCCCATCGTGCTCTTGAGCGAGATCGCCAAGCTCTTCGAGCGTGTTGTAGCCAGGAGGCTACAACACCATTTGGAGGGGACAGGTCCGGACCTCTCGGACCACCAGTATGGCTTCCGTAGGGGGCGATTGACGGTGGATGCCATACTGGAGGTAAAGTCCTATGCGCAGGATGCGGTGGCCCGAGGCGATGGAGTCTTGGCGGTGTCTTTAGACATCGCCAACGCCTTCAACTCCCTGCCATGGCCCTGCATAAAGGAGGCACTGTTATACCATCGTGTGCCTCCATACCTGCGCCGCGTCATCGGGGCTTACCTGTCCGGGAGGTCTGTGACCTTTCCGGCTCCTGGAGGAGGTTGGAGGGAGTTTGTTGTGTCGGCCGGTGTTCCACAAGGATCGGTGCTGGGTCCGATCCTCTGGAACATCGGGTACGACTGGGTGCTGCGGGGCGGCACCCTGAGGGGGATAAAGGTCCTCTGTTACGCCGATGACACGCTGGTCTTGGCGCAGCAGAGGACCTATCGGGAGGCGGCGGTCCTCGCGACGGCTGGAGTGGCGGAGGTCGTCGGCCGCATAAAGCGGCTGGGTTTGGAGGTCTCCCTCAACAAGTCCGAGGCAATCTACTTCCATGCTCCTCGAAAGGGCCCACCGGCAGATGCCCACATCGTCGTCGGTGGCGTCAAGATTGACGTAGCCCGGAGCATGAAGTACCTCGGACTTGTTCTGGATGGTCGGTGGAGTTTTCGGGGCCACTTTACATCCTTGGCCCCGAAACTATTGAAGACAGCGGCGGCACTGGCGCGCCTTTTGCCCAATGTTGGTGGGCCGAGCGCCTCTAGCCGTCGGCTGTACACCGGAGTGGTCCGATCGATGGCGCTCTACGGTGCTCCCGTATGGGCGGACGCCCTGGACCGGCACAACATCACCCTGCTGCGACGTGCGCAGAGGGTGATGGCCATCCGGGCGATACGGGGGTACCGGACCATCTCCGGTGAGGTGGCGTGCGTGCTGGCTGGAGTCATGCCGTGGGATCTGGATGCTCTGTCTCTGGCGTCGGTCTATTGCCGGCGTCGGGGCCTAGTGTCCGGGGAACCGGCAAGCCAGGCACGCACGGAGGAGGAGCGGGAAACCGCGGTTGAGTTGTGGGAATCCCGGCTGGCGACACCATCTGCCGGCCGGTTGACGATCGAGGCGGTTCGTCCAGTATTCCGCCAGTGGTTAGCGCGGCGTCACGGCGTCCTAACCTTCCGCACCACACAGGTGCTCACGGGGCATGCCTGCTTCGGGGGTTACCTGTGTCGGATCGCTGGGAGGGAGCCCGACGCTCGCTGCCACCACTGCGACGACTGCCTCGATGAGACGGCCCAGCACACGTTGGAGGTGTGCTCAGCCTGGGCGTCTCAACGTCGCGCTTTGCGCGACGTCATAGGGGACGACCTTTCCCTGCCGGCCGTGGTCAAGGCCATGGCCGGTAGCGAGACGTCGTGGGACGCGGTCTCATCCTTCTGCGAGGCAGTGGTGCTCGAGAAGGAGTCGGCGGAACGGGCGAGGGAGGCTTTTGCCGAAGTCGCCATCCGCCGTAGGAGACCGGGTCGCCGGAGGGCGGCACACGACCGCCGCCTTCCGCCCTAATGTGCCAGAGGGCGGTCAGCTTGGGGAAGCTGGCCGCCTACCAACCTGGCCCGAGTAGGCGCGCGCAGGTTGCTCCCGCGCGCTACTCAGAGCAGGCCGTCGAGGGTGCCCACACACCCTTGACTCCGCGACGTGCCTAGCAGGCTCCCGCCGCCGCGATTCGTGGACGATTCTAGTCCCCGCGTCTCGCGGCCAGTGGCGGTCGAGGAGGAGCACCGTGAGGTTTTAGTGGGTATGCGGACGGCCTACATCTGCCAAGTCCGCGAGTCCCACATAACCCGCTCGAGTCCCCACTCGGGCCGGTATCCGTAACAGGATTTCCTCACGATAAAAAAAAAAAAAAAAAAAAAAAAAAAAAAGGTTAGGTTAGGTTAGGTTAGGTTAGGTTAGGTTAGGTTAGGTTCCCCACGGCAAGCCAAGCACGCACTGAGGAGGCGCGGGAAGCCGCGGTTAAAATGTGGGAAACTCGGCTGGCAACACCATCTGCCGGCCTGAGGACGATCGAGGCTGTTCGTCCAGTGTTCCGCCAGTGGTTAGCGCGACGTCACGGCGTCCTAACCTTCCGCATGACACAGGTGCTCACGGGGCATGGCTGCTTCGGGGGTTACCTGTGTCGGATCGCCGGAAGGGAGCCCGACGCTCGCTGCCACCACTGCGACGACTGCCTCGATGAGACGGCCCAGCACACGTTGGAGGTGTGCTCTGCCTGGGCGTCTCAACGTCGCGCTTTGCGCGACGTCATAGGGGACGACCTTTCCCTGCCGGCCGTGGTCAAGGCTATGGCCGGCAGCGAGACGTCGTGGGACGCGGTCTCATCCTTCTGCGAGGCAGTGGTGCTCGAGAAGGAGTCGGCGGAACGGGCGAGGGAGGCTTTTGCCGAAGTCGCCATCCGCCGTAGGAGACCGGGTCGCCGGAGGGCGGCACACGACCGCCGCCTTCCGCCCTAATGTGCCAGAGGGCGGTCAGCTTGGGGAAGCTGGCCGCCTACCAACCTGGCCCGAGTAGGCGCGCGCAGGTTGCTCCCGCGCGTTACTCCGAGCAGGCCGTCGAGGGTGCCCACACACCCTTGACTCCGCGACGTGCCTAGCAGGCTCCCGCCGCCGCGATTCGTGGACGATTCTAGTCCCCGCGTCTCGCGGCCAGTGGCGGTCGAGGAGGAGCACCGTGAGGTTTTAGTGGGTATTGGGATCGGCCTTCAGCCGGTCCACGAGTCCCACATAACCCGCTCGAGTCCCCACTCGGGCCGGTATCCGTAAAAGGATTTCCTCACGATAAAAAAAAAAAAAAAAAAAAAAGGTTAGGTTCCCCAAAGCTCACGGGGCATGGTTGCTTCGGGGGTTACCTGTGTCGGATCGCTGGGAGGGAGCCCGACGCTCGCTGCCACCACTGCGACGACTGCCTCGACGAGACGGCCCAGCACACGTTGGAGGTGTGCACAGCCTGGGCGTCTCAACGTCGCGCTTTGCGCGACGTCATCGGGGACGACCTTTCCCTGCCGGCCGTAGTCAAGGCCATGGCCGGTAGCGAGACGTCGTGGGACGCGGTCTCATCCTTCTGCGAGGCAGTGGTGCTCGAGAAGGAGTCGGCGGAACGGGCGAGGGAGGCTTTTGCCGAAGTCGCCATCCGCCGTAAGAGACCGGGTCGCCGGAGGGCGGCACACGACCGCCGCCTTCCGCCCTAATGTGCCAGAGGGCGGTCAGCTTGGGGAAGCTGGCCGCCTACTAACCTGGCCCGAGTAGGCGCGCGCAGGTTGCTCCCGCGCGCTACTCCGAGCAGGCCGTCGAGGGTGCCCACACACCCTTGACTCCGCGACGTGCCTAGCAGGCTCCCGCCGCCGCGACGTGGACGATTCTAGTCCCCGCGTCTCGCGGCCAGTGGCGGTCGAGGAGGAGCACCGTGAGGTTTTAGTGGGTATGCGGACGGCCTACATCTGCCAAGTCCGCGAGTCCCACATAACCCGCTCGAGTCCCCACTCGGGCCGGTATCCGTAAAAGGATTTCCTCACGTTAAAAAAAAAAAAAAAAAAAAAAAAAAAAAAAAAAAAAAAAAGGTTCCCCAAAGCTACCGCCCCAGGCTTGGATGGCGTTCCCGGCCGGGCGCTGACTCTGGCCCTTACCATCCTTGGGCCCAGAGTGCGAGGGCTATTCTCTGCCTGTCTGGCTCAAGCCATAATTCCACAGCGGTGGAAGACAGGCAGGCTAGTCCTCATCAAGAAGGAGGGTCGCCCGGCGGATTCAGCCACCGCCTACAGGCCCATCGTGCTCTTGAGCGAGATCGCCAAGCTCTTCGAGCGTGTTGTAGCCAGGAGGCTACAACACCACTTGGAGGGGACAGGTCCGGACCTCTCGGACCACCAGTATGGCTTCCGCAGGGGGCGTTCGACGGTGGATGCCATACTAGAGGTGAAGTCCCATGCGCAGGATGCGGTGGCCCTGGGCGATGGAGTCTTGGCGGTGTCTTTAGACATCGCCAACGCCTTCAACTCCCTGCCCTGGCCCTGCATTAAGGAGGCACTTTTATACCATCGTGTGCCTCCATACCTGCGCCGCGTCATCGGGGCTTACCTGTCCGGGAGGTCTGTGACCTTTCCGGCTCCTGGAGGAGGTTGGGAGGAGTACGAGGTGTCGGCCGGTGTTCCACAAGGATCGGTGCTGGGTCCGATCCTCTGGAACATCGGATACGACTGGGTGCTGCGAGGCGGTACCCTGAGGGGGATAAAGGTCCTCTGCTACGCCGACGACACGCTGGTCTTGGCACAGCAGAGGACCTATCGGGAGGCGGCGGTCCTCGCGACCGCTGCAGTAGCGGAGATTGTCGGCCGCATAAAGCGGCTTGGTCTGGAAGTCGCCTTGAACAAGTCCGAGGCGTTATACTTCCATGCTCCTCGAAAGGGCCCACCACCTGATGCCCACATCATCGTCGGTGGCGTCAACATAGACGTCAAGAGGAGCATGAAGTACCTCGGACTTGTTCTGGACGGTCGGTGGAGTTTCCGGGGCCACTTTACATCCTTGGCCCCGAAACTGATGAAGACAGCGGCGGCACTGGCGCGCCTTTTGCCCAATGTGGATGGGCCGAGCGCCACTAGCCGTCGGCTGTACACCGGAGTGGTCAGGTCGATGGCCCTCTACGGTGCTCCCGTCTGGGCGGACGCCCTGGATCGGCACAACGTCACCCTGCTGCGACGTGCGCAGAGGGTGATGGCCATCCGGGCGATACGGGGGTACCGGACCATCTCCGGTGAGGTGGCGTGCGTGCTGGCTGGAGTCATGCCGTGGGATCTGGATGCTCTGTCTCTGGCGTCGGTCTATTGCCGGCGTCGAGGCCTAGTGTCCGGGGAACCGGCAAGCCAGGCACGCACTGAGGAGGTGCGGGTAGCCGCAATGGAGTTGTGGGAAACTCGGCTGGCAACACCATCTGCCGGCCTGAGGACGATCGAGGCTGTTCGTCCAGTGTTCCGCCAGTGGTTAGCGCGGCGCCACGGCGTCCTAACCTTCCGCATGACACAGGTGCTCACGGGGCATGGCTGCTTCGGGGGTTACCTGTGTCGGATCGCCGGGAGGGAGCCCGACGCTCGCTGCCACCACTGCGACGACTGCCTCGATGAGACGGCCCAGCACACGTTGGAGGTGTGCTCAGCCTGGGCGTCTCAACGTCGCGCTTTGCGCGACGTCATCGGGGACGACCTTTCCCTGCCGGCCGTGGTCAAGGCTATGGCCGGCAGTGAGACGTCGTGGGATGCGGTCTCATCCTTCTGCGAGGCAGTGGTGCTCGAGAAGGAGTCGGCGGAACGGGCGAGGGAGGCTTTTGCCGAAGTCGCCATCCGCCGTAAGAGACCGGGTCGCCGGAGGGCGGCACACGATCGCCGCCTTCCGCCCTAATGTGCCAGAGGGCGGTCAGCTTGGGGAAGCTGACCGCCTACCAACCTGGCCCGAGTAGGCGCGCGCAGGTTGCTCCCGCGCGCTACTCCGAGCAGGCCGTCGAGGGTGCCCACACACCCTTGACTCCGCGACGTGCCTAGCAGGCTCCCGCCGCCGCGTTTCGCGGACGACTCACGTCCCCGTGTCTCGCGGCCAGTGGCGGTCGAGGAGGAGCACCGTGAGGTTTTAGTGGGTATTGGGTCTGGCCTTCAGCCGGTCCACGAGTCCCACATAACCCGCTCGAGTCCCCACTCGGGCCGGTATCCGTAAAAGGATTTCCTCACGATAAAAAAAAAAAAAAAAAAAAAGGTTCCCCAAAGCTGGCCGCCTACCAACCTGGCCCGAGTAGGCGCGCGCAGGTTGCTCCCGCGCGCCACTCAGAGCAGGCCGTCGAGGGTGCCCACACACCCTTGACTCCGCGACGTGCCTAGCAGGCTCCCGCCGCCGCGTTTCGTGGACGATTATAGTCCCCGCGTCTCGCGGCCAGTGGCGGTCGAGGAGGAGCACCGTGAGGTTTTAGTGGGTAGGTTAGGTTCCCCAAGGGAAGCTGGCCGCCTACCAACCTGGCCCGAGTAGGCGCGCGCAGGTTGCTCCCGCGCGCTACTCCGAGCAGGCCGTCGAGGGTGCCCACACACCCTTGACTCCGCGACGTGCCTAGCAGGCTCCCGCCGCCGCAATTCGTGGACGATTCCAGTCCCCGCGTCTTGCGGCCAGTGGCGGTCGAGGAGGAGCACCGTGAGGTTTTAGTGGGTATGCGGACGGCCTACATCTGCCAAGTCCGCGAGTCCCACATAACCCGCTCGAGTCCCCACTCGGGCCGGTATCCGTAAAAGGATTTCCTCACGTTAAAAAAAAAAAAAAAAAAAAAAAAAAAAGGTTCCCCAAGGGAGTTGCTGGTCTCCTACTGGGCGCGTCCCCAGGTGGCGGATAGGGGAAACCACTCGCACTTGCGGGCGAGTGGACCGGGAATTTATTCCCGGCGCGGACCAAAACCAGCTAGGCATGGGCGTGTCTTTAGTCCATTGTTATGGACACGGCCTAGGGGAGCACACCCCGACAGAAAAGCCCACTGTGGAACAGTAACAAACATGTCGGACAAGCAGAATTACAATTCACTACCCCAGGAGGGTTCCGGTCTCTACGAGGCCGGGGAATCCCTCCGTGCTACGG
The DNA here is from genome assembly GCF_056956725.1 of Heliconius melpomene rosina. Classification (NCBI taxonomy): domain Eukaryota; kingdom Metazoa; phylum Arthropoda; class Insecta; order Lepidoptera; family Nymphalidae; genus Heliconius; species Heliconius melpomene. Next base: position 10,527,363 of record NC_140393.1, read on the forward strand.
CACGCAAGCCCCGCGAATCTGGGGGGGGCCAGTCTTTCCGATGTGTTGCTGGGGAGGGGCCCGAGATGGGCGGAGTAGAGGGAGTGCCTGAGAAGGGCGGAGAAGTGGGAGTGCCTGCGACAGGCGGAGTAGAGATGCCTGTGGAAGGTGGAGAGTTGCAGGAGACTGTGGAGGAGTTGCTAGAGGTGCCTCATAACAGCGGAGGTGTACTGAAGGAAGCGAGGGTCGTAGTTGAGAGGTTAGACCTGAGCGAAGGAGTGTCGATTGTGTCCGACGATGCGAGATCGAGACGTGAGTCCATCTCGTCTGCGGGAAGGTTCTGGGGGGTGCCTGGGTCGAAGGGCTCGGATACGGAGAGCCTCACCTCGGTCGGGTCGCAGTCAAAGACCGTAAGGGCGCTTTACCTGAAGGATAGAAGGAAGCGGCCCAGACGCAGGAGTGACGAATCCGGCTCTTCTGGAGAGGGAGTGTCGGACAGACCAGCGCCGAAAATTGTGGCTGGCAAGAGAGGGAAAGGAAGGCCCGCAACACCTGGACTATGTGTAGGGCAGGCCGAGGCCAGGAAGGCAAAATTGGAGGAACGCCGGCTTAGGGCAGAGGAAGAGGTGGCGCAAAGAACCCTAGCTGTGCAAAGCAACACAAACTTGGCTTTGTCCAATATGTCGTTGCTCTCGGATCTGGACTTGGAGGAGACGAAGCTAACCTCAGATCTTAAAGATCAGGTAGCGGAAAGTCTGGCAATCATTCAAAAGGTTGCCAGCAAATCTGGAAATCTGAAGGGCACATTCACGAAGGCCCTGAAGGAGGCAGCTAAATCTATAGCTGTAGCTGTGGACACGCTCGCTCAGCGAACGGTTACCGAGGAGGTTGCCACACTACGAGCGCATAACACCAAGCTGCAACAGGAGATGCGGGACATGCAAAGACAGGTCAGTCTTTTACGGGCTGACCTTGATCGCAGTCGCTTACAAGAGAGAAGTGAAGAGCAGCAGATCCACAAGAGACCTAACAAGCCGTCTCGTAATGAGAAGTCAGGAGACCCCGACGAGCTCGCAAGAAGCATTATGATCCAAGTCGGGACCATGGTCAGTGCTCGCTTGGAAGGCTTGGAAGATAGGCTACTGCCAGCCAAGCGCTTGCGTCCGCCGCTTGCGTCGGACCGAACGCCAGCAAATGTGGCCTCTACTTCGGCAACAAGCGCGACTGAGGCCAGAGTGACCACACTCATGCCCCCCGCTAACCCAGCCCCCACGAAAGGACAACAGCCTGCGAAAGGCAAGGGCAAGGGTAAGGGGAAGAGCAATAAGGCACAAGCGGCGAAAGCTCCCGAGCCGCGGCCTCTACCACCTGCTCCGGCAAACACGAACGAGGGGTGGAACGTCGTCGCCAAGAAAGGCAAAAAGAAGAAGGGGGTGGCTGCCAAACAGCCACCGAAACGGAAGAAAGCGCGACCAACATCTGCGCCAAAAGCACCCAGACTACGTCCACCGAGATCGTCTGTGGTTGCGCTAAAGCTGCAACCGGGTGCCAATAAAGAAGTCACCTACAAAGACGTCCTGACCCAGATCAAGGAGAAGGTGGTACTGGAGGATCTGGGTATCACGGACGTCAGGTTCAGAGTTGCCTCAACGGGAGCGAGGCTACTTGAACTGCCTGGTGCCGATACCGGAGAGAAGGCGGACGTTCTCGCGCAACATCTGCGGAGCGTCCTTAATGCTGGCGATGTGCAGGTCTCGAGGCCCACCAGGTGTGCTGAGCTGAGAGTATGTGGGCTCGATGACTCTGTGACATCGGAGGAGGTGGCGGCGGCGGTGAGTCGAGCAGGTGGCTGCGACACTGCTGCCATTAAGGTGGGGGAGATTCGCCAAGACCGGAATGGACTCGGCACTGCCTGGATCCGCTGTCCGGTGGCAGCGGCGAAGAAAGTGAGCGGCGGAAGGCTTTTGGTCGGCTTTGTGTCGGCACGCGTGCAATTACTGCAGCCTCGCGTGCTGTGCTGCTTCCGTTGCCACGAGATAGGGCATGTGGCGGCAAATTGCAGTAGTGCCAAGGACCGGAGTGCACACTGCTATAGATGCGGGAAACCAGGGCACAAGCAAAGTGTTTGCTCTGCGTCGGCGCACTGCCCTATTTGCGAGGACGCGAATAGGCCTGCGGATCACCTGGCAGGTGGAGCAGCGTGCGCCAAAATGTGCGCTCAATCAAAGAAGCGGAGAGGTGCGGCGAGGCGAACAAGCCGAAGCCGACCTGAAGCCCCGACGCAGGGCGAGGAGCTGCAGCACATGGAGCATCAATAATGGCGCTCCACGTACTCCAGGCGAACATCAACCACTGTGCCAGAGCCCAAGACTTATTGGTCCAAAGCCTGGTGCAGTGGTCGATTCAGGTGGCGGTCGTTGCGGAGCCCTATAGCATTCCTGCGCGTGACAACTGGGTCGCAGACAACACCGGAGTGGTAGCTCTGATCACCCAGACCGCTGCGGGCTCTCCGCCCTTTTCACGAGTAGAGAAGGGTGCGGGATGCATCGCGGCACATGTCGGCGATCTAGTTGTTATAGGCGTCTACTTTTCCCCCAATCGAACTCTGGCAGAGTTTGAGGAGTACCTGATCCGATTGGGGGAAATGGTGGAAAGACACCGTGCGGCGGAGGTCTTGGTCGCAGGAGACCTGAATGCTAAATCCAGCGTGTGGGGCTCCGCAAGGACGGACTTACGTGGTGTGACACTGGAGGAGTGGATTGTTGCCACCGGATTGTCAGTTCTCAACCGAGGGACTACAAACACGTGTGTGCGAAGGCAGGGCGGGTCCGTCGTAGACATAACGTTTGCGAGCCCTGCCCTAGCGCGCCGTGTTCAGGGCTGGCGAGTGCTGAATGATGTGGAGACTCTCTCGGACCATCTCTACATCCAATATGAGATCTCCACACATTCAGCGGCGCAGTCAGCCCCCAGTCCTACGTCGGGAGAGTTCGGACCGCGGTGGCGACTTGGGTGTCTCGACAGAGAACTCCTGGAGGAGGCTGCGATAGTGCAGGCCTGGCTGCCCCAGAGCTTGGCGTCTGTGGAAGACGCTGCCACCTGGGCGCAGAGGGCTATGACGCGTATCTGCGACGCGTCTATGCCCCGTTCCAGGCACCGCCCTCAGCGGCGACAAGTGTACTGGTGGTCGGGAGAGATCGCTCAATTGCGTGTCACCTGCATTGAGGCGAGACGCCAGTACACGCACTATCGCAGGCGGGTACGTCGAGAGGAGGAGGAGGAGGAACGGCGGTACCGCACGTACGTCGAGGCGAGGAAAGCGCTACAGGAAGAAATCGGTCGTTCGAAAGCAGAATCTAACGACCGATTGATCGCGGGGATAGACGGGGATCCGTTCGGAATGCCGTACCGCATGGTGTGCGGCAAACTCCGGACGTGGGCTCCGCCCTTGACGCAGTCGCTCCAACCGGACGTTCTCCGAGGAGTGCTGACGTCACTGTTCCCGCAGCGGGCCAATTTTACACCACCAACCATGGCCCGCCCTGTAGCGCAGGAGGAGGAGGAAGTCGATAGTGTCGCACCACTGGTGGATGAGAAGGAGCTCGAAGAAGCTGTACGCCGATCTCGGCTCAAGAGCACCGCCCCGGGCTTGGATGGCATTCCCGGCCGGGCGCTAACTCTGGCCCTTAACATCCTTGGGCCCAGAGTGCGAGGGCTATTCTCTGCCTGTCTGGCTCAAGCCATAATTCCACAGCGGTGGAAGACAGGCAGGCTAGTCCTCATCAAGAAGGAGGGTCGCCCGGCGGATTCAGCCACCGCCTACAGGCCCATCGTGCTCTTGAGCGAGATCGCCAAGCTCTTCGAGCGTGTTGTAGCCAGGAGACTACAACACCACTTGGAGGGGACAGGTCCGGACCTCTCGGACCACCAGTATGGCTTCCGCAGGGGGCGCTCGACGGTGGATGCCATACTAGAGGTGAAGTCCCATGCGCAGGATGCGGTGGCCCAGGGCGATGGAGTTTTGGCGGTGTCTTTAGACATCGCCAACGCCTTCAACTCCCTGCCCTGGCCCTGCATTAAGGAGGCACTTTTATACCACCGTGTGCCTCCATACCTGCGCCGCGTCATCGGGGCTTACCTGTCCGGGAGGTCTGTGACCTTTCCGGCTCCTGGAGGAGGTTGGGAGGAGTATGAGGTGTCGGCCGGTGTTCCACAAGGATCGGTGCTGGGTCCGATCCTCTGGAACATCGGATACGACTGGGTGCTGCGAGGCGGTACCCTGAGAGGGATAAAGGTCCTCTGTTACGCCGACGACACGCTGGTCTTGGCACAGCAGAGGACCTATCGGGAGGCGGCGGTCCTCGCGACCGCTGGAGTAGCGGAGATTGTCGGCCGCATAAAGCGGCTTGGTCTGGAAGTCGCCTTGAACAAGTCCGAGGCGTTATACTTCCATGCTCCTCGAAAGGGCCCACCACCTGATGCCCACATCGTCGTCGGTGGCGTCAACATAGACGTCAAAAGGAGCATGAAGTACCTCGGACTTGTTCTGGACGGTCGGTGGAGTTTCCGGGGCCATTTTACATCCTTGGCCCCGAAACTGATGAAGACAGCGGCGGCACTGGCGCGCCTTTTGCCCAACGTCGATGGGCCGAGCGCCTCTAGCCGTCGGCTGTACACCGGAGTGGTCAGGTCGATGGCCCTCTACGGTGCTCCCGTCTGGGCGGACGCCCTGGATCGGCACAACATCGCCCTGCTGCGACGTGCGCAGAGAGTGATGGCCATCCGGGCGATACGGGGGTACCGGACCATCTCCGGTGAGGTGGCGTGCGTGCTGGCTGGAGTCATGCCGTGGGATCTGGATGCTCTGTCTCTGGCGTCGGTCTATTGCCGGCGTCGAGGCCTAGTGTCCGGGGAACCGGCAAGCCAGACACGCACTGAGGAGGTGCGGGTAGCCGCAATGGAGTTGTGGGAAACTCGGCTGGCAACACCAACTGCCGGCCTGAGGACGATCGAGGCTGTTCGTCCAGTGTTCCGCCAGTGGTTAGCGCGGCGTCACGGCGTCCTAACCTTCCGCACGACACAGGTGCTCACGGGGCATGGCTGCTTCGGGGGTTACCTGTGTCGGATCGCCGGGAGGGAGCCCGACGCTCGCTGCCACCACTGCGACGACTGCCTCGATGAGACGGCCCAGCACACGTTGGAGGTGTGCTCAGCCTGGGCGTCTCAACGTCGCGCTTTGCGCGACGTCATAGGGGACGACCTTTCCCTGCCGGCCGTGGTCAAGGCTATGGCCGGCAGCGAGACGTCGTGGGACGCGGTCTCATCCTTCTGCGAGGCAGTGGTGCTCGAGAAGGAGTCGGCGGAACGGGCGAGGGAGGCTTTTGCCGAAGTCGCCATCCGCCGTAGGAGACCGGGTCGCCGGAGGGCGGCACACGACCGCCGCCTTCCGCCCTAATGTGCCAGAGGGCGGTCAGCTTGGGGAAGCTGGCCGCCTACCAACCTGGCCCGAGTAGGCGCGCGCAGGTTGCTCCCGCGCGCTACTCCGAGCAGGCCGTCGAGGGTGCCCACACACCCTTGACTCCGCGACGTGCCTAGCAGGCTCCCGCCGCCGCGTTTCGTGGACGATTCTAGTCCCCGCGTCTCGCGGCCAGTGGCGGTCGAGGAGGAGCACCGTGAGGTTTTAGTGGGTATTGGGATCGGCCTTCAGCCGGTCCACGAGTCCCACATAACCCGCCTGAGTCCCCACTCGGGCCGGTATCCGTAAAAGGATTTCCTCACGATAAAAAAAAAAAAAAAAAAAAAAAAAAAAAAAAAAAAAAAAAAAAAAAAAAGGTTAGGTTAGGTTCTGGGTCCCAAGGGAGTTGCTGGTCTCCTACTGGGCGCGTCCCCCGGTGGCGGATAGGGGAAACCACTCGCACTTGCGGGCGAGTGGACCGGGAATTTATTCCCGGCGCGGACCAAAACCAGCTAGGCATGGGCGTGTCTTTAGTCCATTGTTATGGACACGGCCTAGGGGAGCACACCCCGACAGAAAAGCCCACTGTGGAACAGTAACAAACATGTCGGACAAGCAGAATTACAATTCACTACCCCAGGAGGGTTCCGGTCTCTACGAGGCCGGGGAATCCCTCCGTGCTACGGCACGCAAGCCCCGCGAATCTGGGGGGGGCCAGTCTTTCCGATGTGTTGCTGGGGAGGGGCCCGAGATGGGCGGAGTAGAGGGAGTGCCTGAGAAGGGCGGAGAAGTGGGAGTGCCTGCGACAGGCGGAGTAGAGATGCCTGTGGAAGGTGGAGAGTTGCAGGAGACTGTGGAGGAGTTGCTAGAGGTGCCTCATAACAGCGGAGGTGTACTGAAGGAAGCGAGGGTCGTAGTTGAAAGGTTAGACCTGAGCGAAGGAGTGTCGATTGTGTCCGACGATGCGAGATCGAGACGTGAGTCCATCTCGTCTGCGGGAAGGTTCTGGGAGGTGCCTGGGTCGAAGGGCTCGGATACGGAGAGCCTCACCTCGGTCGGGTCGCAGTCAAAGACCGTAAGGGCGCTTTACCTGAAGGATAGAAGGAAGCGGCCCAGACGCAGGAGTGACGAATCCGGCTCTTCTGGAGAGGGAGTGTCGGACAGACCAGCGCCGAAAATTGTGGCTGGCAAGAGAGGGAAAGGAAGGCCCGCAACACCTGGACTATGTGTAGGGCAGGCCGAGGCCAGGAAGGCAAAATTGGAGGAACGCCGGCTTAGGGCAGAGGAAGAGGTGGCGCAAAGAACCCTAGCTATGCAAAGCAACACAAACTTGGCTTTGTCCAATATGTCGTTGCTCTCGGATCTGGACTTGGAGGAGACGAAGCTAACCTCAGATCTTAAAGATCAGGTAGCGGAAAGTCTGGCAATCATTCAAAAGGTTGCCAGCAAATCTGGAAATCTGAAGGGCACATTCACGAAGGCCCTGAAGGAGGCAGCTAAATCTATAGCTGTAGCTGTGGACACGCTCGCTCAGCGAACGGTTACCGAGGAGGTTGCCACACTACGAGCGCATAACACCAAGCTGCAACAGGAGATGCGGGACATGCAAAGACAGGTCAGTCTTTTACGGGCTGACCTTGATCGCAGTCGCTTACAAGAGAGAAGTGAAGAGCAGCAGATCCACAAGAGACCTAACAAGCCGTCTCGTAATGAGAAGTCAGGAGACCCCGACGAGCTCGCAAGAAGCATTATGATCCAAGTCGGGACCATGGTCAGTGCTCGCTTGGAAGGCTTGGAAGATAGGCTACTGCCAGCCAAGCGCTTGCGTCCGCCGCTTGCGTCGGACCGAACGCCAGCAAATGTGGCCTCAACCTCGGCAACAAGCGCGACTGAGGCCAGAGTGACCACACTCATGCCCCCCGCTAACCCAGCCCCCACGAAAGGACAACAGCCTGCGAAAGGCAAGGGCAAGGGTAAGGGGAAGAGCAATAAGGCACAAGCGGCGAAAGCTCCCGAGCCGCGGCCTCTACCACCTGCTCCGGCAAACACGAACGAGGGGTGGAACGTCGTCGCCAAGAAAGGCAAAAAGAAGAAGGGGGTGGCTGCCAAACAGCCACCGAAAGGGAAGAAAGCGCGACCAACATCTGCGCCAAAAGCACCCAGACTACGTCCACCGAGATCGTCTGTGGTTGCGCTAAAGCTGCAACCGGGTGCCAATAAAGAAGTCACCTACAAAGACGTCCTGACCCAGATCAAGGAGAAGGTGGTACTGGAGGATCTGGGTATCACGGACGTCAGGTTCAGAGTTGCCTCAACGGGAGCGAGGCTACTTGAACTGCCTGGTGCCGATACCGGAGAGAAGGCGGACGTTCTCGCGCAACATCTGCGGAGCGTCCTTAATGCTGGCGATGTGCAGGTCTCGAGGCCCACCAGGTGTGCTGAGCTGAGAGTATGTGGGCTCGATGACTCTGTGACATCGGAGGAGGTGGCGGCGGCGGTGAGTCGAGCAGGTGGCTGCGACACTGCTGCCATTAAGGTGGGGGAGATTCGCCAAGACCGGAATGGACTCGGCACTGCCTGGATCCGCTGTCCGGTGGCAGCGGCGAAGAAAGTGAGCGGCGGAAGGCTTTTGGTCGGCTTTGTGTCGGCACGCGTGCAATTACTGCAGCCTCGCGTGCTGTGCTGCTTCCGTTGCCACGAGATAGGGCATGTGGCGACAAATTGCAGTAGTGCCAAGGACCGGAGTGCACACTGCTATAGATGCGGGAAACCAGGGCACAAGCAAAGTGTTTGCTCTGCGTCGGCGCACTGCCCTATTTGCGAGGACGCGAATAGGCCTGCGGATCACCTGGCAGGTGGAGCAGCGTGCGCCAAAATGTGCGCTCAATCAAAGAAGCGGAGAGGTGCGGCGAGGCGAACAAGCCGAAGCCGACCTGAAGCCCCGACGCAGGGCGAGGAGCTGCAGCACATGGAGCATCAATAATGGCGCTCCACGTGCTCCAGGCGAACATCAACCACTGTGCCAGAGCCCAAGACTTATTGGTCCAAAGCCTGGTGCAGTGGTCGATTCAGGTGGCGGTCGTTGCGGAGCCCTATAGCATTCCTGCGCGTGACAACTGGGTCGCAGACAACACCGGAGTGGTAGCTCTGGTCACCCAGACCGCTGCGGGCTCTCCGCCCTTTTCACGAGTAGAGAAGGGTGCGGGATGCGTCGCGGCACATGTCGGCGATCTAGTTGTTATAGGCGTCTACTTTTCCCCCAATCGAACTCTGGCAGAGTTTGAGGAGTACCTGATCCGATTGGGGGAAATGGTGGAAAGACACCGTGTGGCGGAGGTCTTGGTCGCAGGAGACCTGAATGCTAAATCCAGCGTGTGGGGCTCCGCAAGGACGGACTTACGTGGTGTGACACTGGAGGAGTGGATTGTTGCCACCGGATTGTCAGTTCTCAACCGAGGGACTACAAACACGTGTGTGCGAAGGCAGGGCGGGTCCGTCGTAGACATAACGTTTGCGAGCCCTGCCCTAGCGCGCCGTGTTCAGGGCTGGCGAGTGCTGAATGATGTGGAGACTCTCTCGGACCATCTCTACATCCAATATGAGATCTCCACACATTCAGCGGCGCAGTCAGCCCCCAGTCCTACGTCGGGAGAGTTCGGACCGCGGTGGCGACTTGGGTGTCTCGACAGAGAACTCCTGGAGGAGGCTGCGATAGTGCAGGCCTGGCTGCCCCAGAGCTTGGCGTCTGTGGAAGACGCTGCCACCTGGGCGCAGAGGGCTATGACGCGTATCTGCGACGCGTCTATGCCCCGTTCCAGGCACCGCCCTCAGCGGCGACAAGTGTACTGGTGGTCGGGAGAGATCGCTCAATTGCGTGTCACCTGCATTGAGGCGAGACGCCAGTACACGCACTATCGCAGGCGGGTACGTCGAGAGGAGGAGGAGGAGGAACGGCGGTACCGCACGTACGTCGAGGCGAGGAAAGCGCTACAGGAAGAAATCGGTCGTTCGAAAGCAGAATCTAACGACCGATTGATCGCGGGGATAGACGGGGATCCGTTCGGAATGCCGTACCGCATGGTGTGCGGCAAACTCCGGACGTGGGCTCCGCCCTTGACGCAGTCGCTCCAACCGGACGTTCTCCGAGGAGTGCTGACGTCACTGTTCCCGCAGCGGGCCAATTTTACACCACCAACCATGGCCCGCCCTGTAGCGCAGGAGGAGGAGGAAGTCGATAGTGTCGCACCACTGGTGGATGAGAAGGAGCTCGAAGAAGCTGTACGCCGATCTCGGCTCAAGAGCACCGCCCCGGGCTTGGATGGCATTCCCGGCCGGGCGCTAACTCTGGCCCTTAACATCCTTGGGCCCAGAGTGCGAGGGCTATTCTCTGCCTGTCTGGCTCAAGCCATAATTCCACAGCGGTGGAAGACAGGCAGGCTAGTCCTCATCAAGAAGGAGGGTCGCCCGGCGGATTCAGCCACCGCCTACAGGCCCATCGTGCTCTTGAGCGAGATCGCCAAGCTCTTCGAGCGTGTTGTAGCCAGGAGGCTACAACACCACTTGGAGGGGACAGGTCCGGACCTCTCGGACCAGCAGTATGGCTTCCGCAGGGGGCGATCGACGGTGGATGCCATACTGGAGGTGAAGTCCCATGCGCGGGATGCGGTGGCCCAGGGCGATGGAGTTTTGGCGGTGTCTTTAGACATCGCCAACGCCTTCAACTCCCTGCCCTGGCCCTGCATTAAGGAGGCACTTTTATACCACCGTGTGCCTCCATACCTGCGCCGCGTCATCGGGGCTTACCTGTCCGGGAGATCTGTGACCTTTCCGGCTCCTGGAGGAGGTTGGGAGGAGTATGAGGTGTCGGCCGGTGTTCCACAAGGATCGGTGCTGGGTCCGATCCTCTGGAACATCGGATACGACTGGGTGCTGCGAGGCGGTACCCTGAGGGGGATAAAGGTCCTCTGTTACGCCGACGACACGCTGGTCTTGGCACAGCAGAGGACCTATCGGGAAGCGGCGGTCCTCGCGACCGCTGGAGTAGCGGAGATTGTCGGCCGCATAAAGCGGCTTGGTCTGGAAGTCGCCTTGAACAAGTCCGAGGCATTATACTTCCATGCTCCTCGTAAGGGCCCACCACCTGATGCCCACATCGTTGTCGGTGGCGTCAACATAGACGTCAAAAGGAGCATGAAGTACCTCGGACTTATTCTGGACGGTCGGTGGAGTTTCCGGGGCCATTTTACATCCTTGGCCCCGAAACTGATGAAGACAGCGGCGGCACTGGCGCGCCTTTTGCCCAATGTCGATGGGCCGAGCGCCTCTAGCCGTCGGCTGTACACCGGAGTGGTCAGGTCGATGGCCCTCTACGGTGCTCCCGTATGGGCGGACGCCCTGGATCGGCACAACATCACCCTGCTGCGACGTGCGCAGAGGGTGATGGCCATCCGGGCGATACGGGGGTACCGGACCATCTCCGGTGAGGTGGCGTGCGTGCTGGCTGGAGTCATGCCGTGGGATCTGGATGCTCTGTCTCTGGCGTCGGTCTATTGCCGGCGTCGAGGCCTAGTGTCCGGGGAACCGGCAAGCCAGGCACGCACTGAGGAGGTGCGGGTAGCCGCAATGGAGTTGTGGGAAACTCGGCTGGCAACACCATCTGCCGGCCTGAGGACGATCGAGGCTGTTCGTCCAGTGTTCCGCCAGTGGTTAGCGCGGCGTCACGGCGTCCTAACCTTCCGCATGACACAGGTGCTCACGGGGCATGGCTGCTTCGGGGGTTACCTGTGTCGGATCGCCGGGAGGGAGCCCGACGCTCGCTGCCACCACTGCGACGACTGCCTCGATGAGACGGCCCAGCACACGTTGGAGGTGTGCTCAGCCTGGGCGTCTCAACGTCGCGCTTTGCGCGACGTCATAGGGCACGACCTTTCCCTGCCGGCCGTGGTCAAGGCTATGGCCGGTAGCGAGACGTCGTGGGATGCGGTCTCATCCTTCTGCGAGGCAGTGGTGCTCGAGAAGGAGTCGGCGGAACGGGCGAGGGAGGCTTTTGCCGAAGTCGCCATCCGCCGTAAGAGACCGGGTCGCCGGAGGGCGGCACACGACCGCCGCCTTCCGCCCTAATGTGCCAGAGGGCGGTCAGCTTGGGGAAGCTGACCGCCTACCAACCTGGCCGAGTAGGCGCGCGCAGGTTGCTCCCGCGCGCTACTCAGAGCAGGCCGTCGAGGGTGCCCACACACCCTTGACTCCGCGACGTGCCTTGCAGGCTCCCGCCGCCGCGTTTCGCGGAAGACTCACGTCCCCGTGTCTCGCGGCCAGTGGCGGTCGAGTAGGAGCACCGTGAGGTTTTAGTGGGTATTGGGATCGGCCTTCAGCCGGTCCACGAGTCCCACATAACCCGCTCGAGTCCCCACTCGGGCCGGTATCCGTAAAAAGGATTTCCTCACGATAAAAAAAAAAAAAAAAAAAAAAAAAAAAAAAAAAAAAAAAAAAAAAAGGTTAGGTTCTGGGTGCTGCGTGGCGGTACCCTGAGGGGGATAAAGGTCCTCTGTTACGCCGACGACACGCTGGTCTTGGCGCAGGAGAGGACCTATCGGGAGGCAGCGGTCCTCGCGACGGCTGGAGTGGCGGAGGTGGTCGGCCGCATAAAGCGGCTGGGCTTAGAGGTCTCCCTCAACAAGTCCGAGGCAATCTACTTCCATGCTCCTCGAAAGGGCCCACCGGCAGATGCCCACATCATCGTCGGTGGCGTCAAGATTGACGTTGCCCGGAGCATGAAGTACCTCGGACTTGTTCTGGATGGTCGGTGGAGTTTTCGGGGCCACTTTACATCTTTGGCCCCGAAACTGTTGAAGACAGCGGCGGCACTGGCGCGCCTCTTGCCCAATGTGGATGGGCCGAGCGCCTCTAGCCGTCGGCTGTACACCGGAGTGGTCAGATCGATGGCGCTCTACGGTGCTCCCGTATGGGCGGACGCCCTGGATCGGCACAACATCACCCTGCTGCGACGTGCGCAGAGGGTGATGGCCATCCGGGCGATACGGGGGTACCGGACCATCTCCGGTGAAGTGGCGTGCGTGCTGGCTGGAGTCATGCCGTGGGATCTGGATGCTCTGTCTCTGGCGTCGGTCTATTGCCGGCGTCGAGGCCTAGTGTCCGGGGAACCGGCAAGCCAAGCACGCACTGAGGAGGCGCGGGAAGCCGCGGTTGAAATGTGGGAAACTCGGCTGGCAACACCATCTGCCGGCCTGAGGACGATCGAGGCTGTTCGTCCAGTGTTCCGCCAGTGGTTAGCGCGGCGTCACGGCGTCCTAACCTTCCGCATGACACAGGTGCTCACGGGGCATGGCTGCTTCGGGGGTTACCTGTGTCGGATCGCCGGAAGGGAGCCCGACGCTCGCTGCCACCACTGCGGCGACTGCCTCGATGAGACGGCCCAGCACACGTTGGAGGTGTGCTCAGCCTGGGCGTCTCAACGTCGCGCTTTGCGCGACGTCATAGGGGACGACCTTTCCCTGCCGGCCGTGGTCAAGGCTATGGCCGGCAGCGAGACGTCGTGGGACGCGGTCTCATCCTTCTGCGAGGCAGTGGTGCTCGAGAAGGAGTCGGCGGAACGGGCGAGGGAGGCTTTTGCCGAAGTCGCCATCCGCCGTAGGAGACCGGGTCGCCGGAGGGCGGCACACGACCGCCGCCTTCCGCCCTAATGTGCCAGAGGGCGGTCAGCTTGGGGAAGCTGGCCGCCTACCAACCTGGCCCGAGTAGGCGCGCGCAGGTTGCTCCCGCGCGCTACTCAGAGCAGGCCGTCGAGGGTGCCCACACACCCTTGACTCCGCGACGTGCCTAGCAGGCTCCCGCCGCCGCGTTTCGTGGACGATTATAGTCCCCGCGTCTCGCGGCCAGTGGCGGTCGAGGAGGAGCACCGTGAGGTTTTAGTGGGTATTGGGATTGGCCTTCAGCCGGTCCACGAGTCCCACATAACCCGCTCGAGTCCCCACTCGGGCCGGTATCCGTAAAAGGATTTCCTCACGTTAAAAAAAAAAAAAAAAAAAAAAAAAAAAAAAAAAAAAAAAAAAAAAAAAAAAGGTTAGGTTAGGTTAGGTTAGGTTGGGGCTGGCGAGTGCTGGATGATGTGGAGACTCTCTCGGATCACCTCTACATCTTGTACGAGATCTCCACACATTCAGCGGTGCAACCAGCCCCCAGTCCAAACTCGCGAGAGTACGGACCGCGGTGGCAACTGGGTCGTCTCGACAGGGAGTTGTTGGAGGAGGCCGCGATAGTGGAACTGACGCGTATCTGTGACGCGTCAATGCCCCGTTCCGGGCGCCGCCCTCAACGGCGGCAAGTGTACTGGTGGTCGTGGGAGATCGCGCAACTGCGTAACACCTGCGTTGCGGCGAGACGCCAGTACAGCCACTATCGCAGACGGGTACAGAAGGTGCAGGAGGAGGAAGACCGACTGTACCGCGTCTATGTCGAGGCGAGAACGCAGCTGCAGGAGGAGATCGGTCGTGTGAAAGGCGAGTCGCACGACCGGTTGATCGCGGGGATAGACCAAGACCCGTACGGCACACCTTACCGAATGGTGCTCGGTAGGTTACGGGCTTGGGCACCACCACTGACGCAGACACTCCAACCGGACATTCTCCGAGGGGTTCTGTCGTCGCTATTCCCGCAGCGGGCCAGTTTTGCACCACCCAGTATAGCTCGCCCTGCAGCGCGTGAGGAGGTAGAGGAGGACGACGAGGACAGCGTCACACCACCGGTGGAGGAGGAGGAGCTCGAAGAAGCTGTACGCCGATCTCGGCTCAAGAGCACCGCCCCGGGCTTGGATGGCATTCCCGGCCGGGCGCTAACTCTGGCCCTCAACACCCTAGGGCCCAGAGTGCGAGGACTATTCACTGCCTGTCTGGCTCAAGCCATAATTCCACAGCGGTGGAAGACAGGCAGGTTAGTCCTCATCAGGAAGGAGGGTCGCCCGGCGGATTCAGCCTCCGCCTACAGGCCCATCGTGCTCTTGAGCGAGATCGCCAAGCTCTTCGAGCGTGTTGTAGCCAGGAGGCTACAACACCATTTGGAGGGGACAGGTCCGGACCTCTCGGACCACCAGTATGGCTTCCGCAGGGGGCGCTCGACGGTGGATGCCATACTAGAGGTTAAGTCCTATGCGCAGGATGCGGTGGCCCGGGGCGATGGAGTCTTGGCGGTGTCTTTAGACATCGCCAATGCTTTCAACTCCCTGCCCTGGCCCTGCATTAAGGAGGCACTTTTATACCACCGTGTGCCTCCATACCTGCGCCGCGTCATCGGGGCTTACCTGTCCGGGAGGTCTGTGACCTTTCCGGCTCCTGGAGGAGGTTGGGAGGAGTTTGTGGTGTCGGCCGGTGTTCCACAAGGATCGGTGCTGGGTCCGATCCTCTGGAACATCGGGTACGACTGGGTGCTGCGAGGCGGCACCCTGAGGGGGGTAAAGGTCCTCTGTTACGCCGATGACACGCTGGTCTTGGCGCAGCAGAGGACCTATCGGGAGGCGGCGGTCCTCGCGACGGCTGGAGTGGCGGAGGTTGTCGGCCGCATAAAGCGGCTGGGCTTGGAGGTCTCCCTCAACAAGTCCGAGGCAATCTACTTCCATGCTCCTCGAAAGGGCCCACCGGCAGATGCCCACATCATCGTCGGTGGCGTCAAGATTGACGTTGCCCGGAGCATGAAGTACCTCGGACTTGTTCTGGATGGTCGGTGGAGTTTTCGGGGCCACTTTACATCCTTGGCCCCGAAACTATTGAAGACAGCGGCGGCACTGGCGCGCCTTTTGCCCAATGTGGATGGGCCGAGCGCCTCTAGCCGTCGGCTGTACACCGGAGTGGTCCAATCGATGGCGCTCTACGGTGCTCCCGTATGGGCGGACGCCCTGGACCGGCACAACATCACCCTGCTGCGACGTGCGCAGAGGGCGATGGCCATCCGGGCGATACGGGGGTACCGGACCATCTCCGGTGAAGTGGCGTGCGTGCTGGCTGGAGTCATGCCGTGGGATCTGGATGCTCGTTCTCTGGCGTCGGTCTATTGCCGGCGTCGAGGCCTTGTGTCCGGGGAACCGGCAAGCCAAGCACGCACTGATGAGGCGCGGGAAGCCGCGGTTGAATTGTGGGAATCCCGGCTGGCGACACCATCTGCCGGCCGGTTGACGATCGAGGCGGTTCGTCCAGTTTTCCGCCAGTGGTTAGCGCGGCGTCACGGCGTCCTAACCTTCCGCACCACACAGGTGCTCACGGGGCATGGCTGCTTCGGGGGTTACCTGTGTCGGATCGCTGGGAGGGAGCCCGACGCTCGCTGCCACCACTGCGACGACTGCCTCGACGAGACGGCCCAGCACACATTGGAGGTGTGCACAGCCTGGGCGTCTCAACGTCGCGCTTTGCGCGACGTCATCGGGGACGACCTTTCCCTGCCGGCCGTGGTCAAGGCCATGGCCGGTAGCGAGACGTCGTGGGACGCGGTCTCATCCTTCTGCGAGGCAGTGGTGCTCGAGAAGGAGTCGGCGGAACGGGCGAGGGAGGCTTTTGCCGAAGTCGCCATCCGCCGTAACAGACCGGGTCGCCGGAGGGCGGCACACGACCGCCGCCTTCCGCCCTAATGTGCCAGAGGGCGGTCAGCTTGGGGAAGCTGGCCGCCTACCAACCTGGCCCGAGTAGGCGCGCGCAGGTTGCTCCCGCGCGCTACTCCGAGCAGGCCGTCGAGGGTGCCCACACACCCTTGACTCCGCGACGTGCCTTGCAGGCTCCCGCCGCCGCGTTTCGCGGAAGACTCACGTCCCCGTGTCTCGCGGCCAGTGGCGGTCGAGGAGGAGCACCGTGAGGTTTTAGTGGGTATTGGGATTGGCCTTCAGCCGGTCCACGAGTCCCACATAACCCGCTCGAGTCCCCACTCGGGCCGGTATCCGTAAAAGGATTTCCTCACGATAAAAAAAAAAAAAAAAAAAAAAAAAAAAAAAAAAAAAGGTTAGGTTAGGTTAGGTTAGGTTAGGTTTTTTTTTTTTTTTTTTTTTTTTAAACCGGTGACCCCCTGGCATAACCAAGGCCATTGTATATTTTAAGTTTTTATTTTAAGCGAGTCTTTTTTTTTTTTTTTTTTGAAAGGAAAACTGGCTATTGTTATTTACTTTCTATACATAATTACTATCTAACTTATACTTAAATTTTTTATTTTATACATTATTTTTATTAGTTTTTATTTCTACATATTACTAACTAACTTGAGTTTATATGTTACTGGCTATAACCTTTAGGTTATAGCTGCTACATACAGATTTCTTATGACTATTTCTTTTTTGGGTAATTTTGAGTACAGGTATGGTTTTTTTTTTTTTTTTTTTTTTTTAAATTGTATATACTATATACAATAAGTATATGAAATATACCGTTTTTTCATTATGTTTTTTTTTTTTTTTTGTTTTTTTTTTTTTTTTGTTTGTTTTTTTTTTTTTTTTTTTAGATAGCTGTACTCCCATTTTTTTTCAAAACATTTTCCGTAATAAGTATACACATCTTAAGAAAGTATTTGCATTTTTGTTTATCAAGCATAATGTTTGGGATAGTCTGTACACAAATTTTCTCGTCCATATATGCCTCGGTGTCAAGGCGTACTTTGGAGAATATCGGGCAATCGAGTATGAGATGAAGTGAAGTTTCGTCTTCCGCGGAATCGCATCTGCATCCCGGGTGGTCTTTTAGTTTAAACCTTGCCAGATATTCTCCAAAGCCGCCATGGCCCGTCAGTGCCTGTGTTATAATCTGGTTTGGGTTATTTTTTTTAATAAAGTTAAATGCTGTATGTATGTTGGGTAAAAATACTTTAGTCGTTTTTCCGGTTTCCCCTTCCCTATATCTCCTATCCCACTCCCCAATCGTATTTGCCCTTATCACTTTTTTAATGAACGATATAGGGCACTCGTCATAGTCCGGCGCCTTTTTCGTGTTGGAGGCCGCACACTTCGCCAGTTCGTCCGCTCTCTCGTTCCCCTGGATCCCAACATGCGCCCTTACCCAGAAGAATCTAACTTTTTTATTTCTTGCGTTAGCTCTCCTTAGGTTTTCTTTAATAAAGAAAACCATTGGGTGGGACGCATCCTGGTCTCCTAGGAGTTCGAGAGCCGACCTGGAGTCGCTTAGGATGCAGGTCGACTGATCCGAGGAACCTAACGCAACCTTGGTGGCCTGGTAGAGCGCGTAGAGTTCGGCCTGAAACACCGTACAGAAAGACGCCAAGACGTACTTTCTGGCCAGTATTTCGGCCTCCCCCCTCCAGCACGAAAGTGCCGCTCCTACCCCGCCACCAATCTTGCTACCGTCCGTGTAGATGATCATCCCCCTGAGGTTATGCTCATCCACGGTTTCCGGTTCAAGGTCCTCGAGGCACCCGAACTGCACCCCTTGTTCCTCCGATGGGTGCGGCAACTGGTCGAAGTCCATCCTCCTCTCCACTAGCCTGCCGTGCAGGATGTCCTGCGGTTTGCCACGCTTTGCCTCATACAGAAGTGCCGCTTCGCGCACCCTCATGTCGAGCGGGATTAGCCCGCTGAGTGCTAGGGCGGCGCTCAGAGAGACCGTCCTATAAGATTTTACAATCTTCTGGGCAAAGCCTCTCTGAACGGCGTCCAGGCACTTGCGAGTACTAATTTTGCTCACTTCAGGTGCCCACACGCTTGCGGCATACAGGATGACGGGCTCAATGACCGCCACGTAAATCGTCCTGATGATTTCGGGATTCAGGCCCCAGTTTAATTTTGCTGATCGAGAAACAATTTTGTATAAATTTAGTGCTTTTCTGCAAACTTTACTAATGTGGTTATTAAATGTTAGTTTTTTGTCCATCGTTAGGCCTAAAATTTTAATTTCGTCTACTAATTTGATTGGCATACCTCCCATGTGCACGAAGGGGGCATCATATTTTAATTTGTTCGTAACCATCATTGCAAAGGTTTTGTTTGGCGCGAATTTTAATTTGTTGTCTATGCCCCATTCGTACACATGGGATAGTATTTGATCTGCCGTCCGAGAAATTTGGGAACCTGAATTAGCCGATATCACCAGGACGATGTCGTCCGCGAATGCCTGGCAATAGACTCCTTGCGCTGTTATCTCGTTGAGGAGTGGGTCTAACAGGAGATTCCAAAAAGTTGGTCCACTTATGGAACCTTGTACGCAGCCTTTCGTTGTAATCTTTGTGTGTTGGTGGTCGGCATATCTGACAGTTACCTTTCTGTTTTGCAAGTAATCGTCCACAAGCTTACGTAGATTTAATGGGCACCCCTTTTCGGCTAATTGACACCGTATAGCTGGCCACCACGCCGCATCGAAGGCGCCCTCTATGTCTAGCGAGATCACAAGGTTTAATAGCTTGTTTTTAACGCCATCCCTTAAGTGTCTCGCCAGATCATACAGCGCGTCCTCGGTGCTGCGCTGAGGGACGAACCCGTACTGTCTCCTATTCGCCTTCGGAAGTACATGCCACCTAATGCGGCGGACCATCATTCTCTCCAGAACCTTGCCGAGAACCGATAACAGGCCGATTGGCCTGTACGATTTCGGGAGGGTGTAGTCGTCCTTCCCGGGTTTCCGAAGAACGACAACTACAGCCTCCTTCCAGGGTTCTGGAAAGCATGATAGCTCCAGGCACTTGTTCAGAAGGGAAAGGAGCAGTTCCGGGTTCACCCCCGCTGCCTGCCTGACGATGTCTGCGGTAAAGCCGTCGCCTCCTGGCGCCTTTTTGGGGTTTGATCTGGTCAAGGCGTGGTTGAGCTCGTCACCAGTGAACGGGGGGTCGTTTGGAGTGTTCACCTCCGAGAGAAGGTTGACTGCCTCTGCTGTTCGCCGTATCGCCTTGTGGCTTTCCGAATCCGCACTAAGGTCGTCCTCGGGGAAAAAAGTTTCCGCCAGGTACTCGACCGACTCCTGTGGAGTGAGGGTTACGCTGTTTCTCACCAGGGGCTGATCCTCGTGCCTCTCCTGGGAGTGTCTGATCACTCTATATATTCCGTCCCACATAGTCTCACGGTCCTGAGTACTGCAGTACTTCTTCCAGCTGCTGGTCTGCGCAGCTACGGCTTCTGCTTCGTAGAGGTTCTTTGCCTCCAGGTACTCCCTTACGACGTGCGATCTCCTGCGAGGTGCTGCTGAGGAAACCCTTCTCTTTTTCGTCCTCACATCCCTCCTCAGTCGGTCCAGTTCGTCACACCACCACGGCAGTTTCACTGTGCTTCTGAAGGTTTTTGCCGGTATGGATTTTAAGCATGTCAATTTGATCGATTCTATATAATTTTGAATTTTATTTTCTAGTATTTTAGTGTTGTTTATTTTATTAACTTCAGCCAAATTTAAATTGTATTCTGCCAAATTTTTGTTAAGTTCTAATCTAAATTTATTCCAATCAGCTTTTTTAGTGTTATAAACCCGTGTGGTTTTAACTGGTCTTTTGGTTTTCGGCTCCTTCAGAAGCACATTGAAAGCAATGGTGTTGTGATCCGAACTGGTTACTCCATCCTTTACTTTCCACCCCTGGATCTTCCCCAGCAAGCTCCTCGAGCAGGTTGTAATGTCTACGATGCTCTTTCTCACCCCGTTTTCATTAGCTACATAGAAGGTGGGCTTGTTACCGACATTTAATATGTCCAGGCCCATTTCTTCTAGTGCTCCCACGAGGGCCTCTCCCCGGTGGTCCTCGCGGTCGCTGCCCCACCAGGTGCTCCAGGCGTTCACGTCCCCCCCCAGGATGATATTTGCCCATCTCATTGTATTCTTTATGTGCCTGACGTGCTGTATATATGGTTCCATGTCCTCTGTTCCTTCAAAGTAGACCGAGACCACCCCCAGAGTCCATGCGTCGGTCCTGAGGGTCGCGACAGCGATGTTCTCGGTGGTGAGTATTGGATTTTCAATAATTTCAATATTGTCGTCGAATACCACCACCGAGCTCTTGACCGGTTTAGTACGGTTTAATACTTTTTGTATTACACGGTACCCCGGTCTAGGCTTGACGCACCCCTCAGCACCGACGTACGGCTCCTGGATCAGCCCCACGCTGGCCTTCCTCCTACTTGCTTCGAGTATGAACTCCTGGAAGGCCAGCTTACTTCTCTGTAGGTTTGACTGTAGGAACTTAAACGTCTCTATACCATCCTGGTCGCCTGGAACAACTTTAGCAATAAGCCACTGTGGACCTTGCCAGTCTGTCCCATCTGTTTCTGACTGGGCATGCCTCATCGAAACTGTTATGCTCTTGCTTGTCAAGCTTTGCAGCTTGACAGTTTCGACAGGTTGGCTCCCCCCCTGCCAGCCTGATTGGGCAATTTGCCCTCAAGTGAGGTCCTGTGCAGTGGCTGCAGATGTCTATGGTCTCGGTACACAGCTTACGGCCATGACCGAAACCCAGGCATCTGGAGCACTGGATGAGGGGAGTCTGGTCCTTTACGACCACCCTTTGGAGGTCGATGTGGACCCTCCCAGCATCCGTCAGCGCCTTCCAGATTACCGGTGACACCTGCAGTACCACGTGGCACTCAAGTTGGTTTCTTGCTCTTCTTCGGTATTTTATTTTCATTCTGCACTCCTCTTCTGCAATATGGCCTATCAAGTGGGAATTTTGTGTTTTAATTGCGTGCAATATGTCCTCGTCCGAGTTATAACTCAAGACGTCCCTTAGTATAACCAGAGGGTCCTTGTTTTTCTTTTCCTCTACCGTTAGATCCGGCTGGCCTGCATTCAATCTTCCTTTCACCTTTTCCAGGTCCTCCCTGTTTGTACACCCTATGACGACCTTCTGGTCCTTGGCTTTCCTGACCCGGTCCACCCTGATGCCTGTCGACTTGGCCTCGACAGCAGTGCGGATCTTGTTTATCACATCCTCACTGCTGTCCTTGGCGTTTGTCGACGACACCACGATAGAGTGGATCGGGAGGTCGGCTGGACCCCTGGTCGGCATAGGGATACATTTCATGGCGGCTTTCTCGGCATAGGTAGGTCCTTCCCTTTCCCGGTGTTCCCTTGCTTCCTCTCCTATCTTTCCCATCTCTTTCCTCATGTTCTTGACCTCCTCCATAGTCTCTTTGACCATGGCTTTCTGTTCCATGATCTCTTTCATGACCTCCTTACTTTTTACCCCTTCTTCTGTCCTTGCTTTTATTTGGTGGAGTCTGTTGCTGAGCTGGAGCCTGTCCTCGCTCAGTTTGAGAATAATCTCATACATCCTCCCCAAATTTTCTATTACTGTCTCTTTTATTACAGTTTTTATGTTCCCTGACTGTTCCAGGTGCAACTTGGCGTCCTGGAAGAGACGGTTTGCCACCACTCTGAGGTTCTCAGGTTCCTCCTCTGAGGTGTGAGCCTGTTGTACCTCCCTGGGTGGAGCCACCTTAGGGACAATTTTCTTCCTTCCTTCTAGTTCTAACGTCTCTCCTTTCTTTGCAGGTCCTGATGAGCCGGTCAACTTGGAGCTGTTCTTCGTCGACATGTCTGGTAAGTATTTATATGTATATTTTTGACAAGGAAAATAAATAAAATAATAAAAACCAAAAGTTTTAATTTCCACCACTGGTTCCTGGTCTAAATAGTCTGAGGTGTAGGGAGCCGCAGACTATCACTTTTATTTATTAGAATTGAAATTTTTATAAGTATATTTATTTATTTGATATTGAAACCCAACCCAACCAAACCAGTCAGTTTGTGTGTCTTTGTTTGTATATTGTAAAAGTGTATAGTATATGTATATATATGTATACTTTGTCCAATATTGTCAAGAACAGTACTTAAAAAATTTTTAGATATTCAATATCTAGTCTTAAAATTAAAAATGCCGTGGTGTAAAAAGCCACGGCCGTCTCCTACACTATACTTAATGTCTAGGTACCTAGTGTAATTAAAACTAAAATTATGACTAATAAAAAATTTACAAATATATTAAAATATAAAATAAAATATGTATCTTAGCTATTTCAATACTCTGTGTACAGGACACAGTTTGTTAATATGCTTTTATTTAAATTTATTGTTTACGTAAGTGGATTCCGAAAAAAACTTTTTTATTTATGGACCGATTTTTATGCAACTTTTTTCAATTTGTAGGTCTCCACTAAAAAATGATCCCCACCAAGAATCACTTTGATCCGGTTTTTGGAAGTCAAGTTATAACGAAGATACACTTTTGTTACCTTGTTCTATAAATAGAACAAAAACTGGCGCTACGACCAAGGTTGTTACTTTTCTTATATCTTAAAAACTACTAACTGGAAAAATCTGAAATTTTCAGGGTATATTCTTTGGAAGTGCTGCTATGTAGGTATACAAAAATAAATGGGGGTTATCGCTGAAATTTTTTTGAAAAGTGAAGTACAAAATTTGGAATAGTAAAATTTAGGAATTTAATTTAGTAATATCTATATAACTTGCTCTGTGGTTCACGGATCTTCGATCTTCTTTCAGGGGTGTCAAGAGAAGCTCCGTCCGCGTCGAAAGACACCCTTGGTGTCACTCTCCGACTCTCCGTTTCAAAGTTAGTCTCCACGTGGTTTTTGGAAAAACTCCAGTATCTCCGGGGTGCGCGGGGGAAAAAATCCCAGATTTTGTGGGGACTTGGGGGGTCACCGTGCACACAGGGGGGAGTAATAAAAAAGGGGGGGTACCGCTTTAAAAACGGCGCCGCACGCACTTTTGTTTAAAACCACGTGTTTTTTAAGCGTTTCTGTGGGAAAAACCCCGCTCAAATTAGGTTCCCACACTCGGATTTTCACGAAAAACACTTAGTTTACAGGGATACTTCCCGGCCCATCTCCATATGGTCGGGCGTGTCACTAGGTTCACTGTTTGTATTTTTAATTTAATTTTTAAAACTAAAAGGTGTCTTTTTTCACATAATTTTAATAGTTTTTTGATGATTTTGGTCACTCACACTTGTCCAAAAATTACTTTTTTGGCACCGTCGGATAGGGTACACTTCCGCGCAACTTTCAGTGTCACTTTCACTTTAATCGCACTAGTATATCCCGAGTTATGAATTTTTTCGTCCGAAAAATCTTGTTTTGGTAGTCTAGGGAGCCGCGTTCGTGTCTGATCGCTACGAGGGCTCAACCGGGACTGGGTTAGGTTAGGTTAGGTTAGGTTAGGTTAGGTTCCCAAGGGAGTTGCTGGTCTCCTACTGGGCGCGTCCCCCGGTGGCGGATAGGGGAAACCACTCGCACTTGCGGGCGAGTGGACCGGGAATTTATTCCCGGCGCGGACCAAAACCAGCTAGGCATGGGCGTGTCTTTAGTCCATTGTTATGGACACGGCCTAGGGGAGCACACCCCGACAGAAAAGCCCACTGTGGAACAGTAACAAACATGTCGGACAAGCAGAATTACAATTCACTACCCCAGGAGGGTTCCGGTCTCTACGAGGCCGGGGAATCCCTCCGTGCTACGGCACGCAAGCCCCGCGAATCTGGGGGGGGCCAGTCTTTCCGATGTGTTGCTGGGGAGGGGCCCGAGATGGGCGGAGTAGAGGGAGTGCCTGAGAAGGGCGGAGAAGTGGGAGTGCCTGCGACAGGCGGAGTAGAGATGCCTGTGGAAGGTGGAGAGTTGCAGGAGACTGTGGAGGAGTTGCTAGAGGTGCCTCATAACAGCGGAGGTGTACTGAAGGAAGCGAGGGTCGTAGTTGAGAGGTTAGACCTGAGCGAAGGAGTGTCGATTGTGTCCGACGATGCGAGATCGAGACGTGAGTCCATCTCGTCTGCGGGAAGGTTCTGGGGGGTGCCTGGGTCGAAGGGCTCGGATACGGAGAGCCTCACCTCGGTCGGGTCGCAGTCAAAGACCGTAAGGGCGCTTTACCTGAAGGATAGAAGGAAGCGGCCCAGACGCAGGAGTGACGAATCCGGCTCTTCTGGAGAGGGAGTGTCGGACAGACCAGCGCCGAAAATTGTGGCTGGCAAGAGAGGGAAAGGAAGGCCCGCAACACCTGGACTATGTGTAGGGCAGGCCGAGGCCAGGAAGGCAAAATTGGAGGAACGCCGGCTTAGGGCAGAGGAAGAGGTGGCGCAAAGAACCCTAGCTGTGCAAAGCAACACAAACTTGGCTTTGTCCAATATGTCGTTGCTCTCGGATCTGGACTTGGAGGAGACGAAGCTAACCTCAGATCTTAAAGATCAGGTAGCGGAAAGTCTGGCAATCATTCAAAAGGTTGCCAGCAAATCTGGAAATCTGAAGGGCACATTCACGAAGGCCCTGAAGGAGGCAGCTAAATCTATAGCTGTAGCTGTGGACACGCTCGCTCAGCGAACGGTTACCGAGGAGGTTGCCACACTACGAGCGCATAACACCAAGCTGCAACAGGAGATGCGGGACATGCAAAGACAGGTCAGTCTTTTACGGGCTGACCTTGATCGCAGTCGCTTACAAGAGAGAAGTGAAGAGCAGCAGATCCACAAGAGACCTAACAAGCCGTCTCGTAATGAGAAGTCAGGAGACCCCGACGAGCTCGCAAGAAGCATTATGATCCAAGTCGGGACCATGGTCAGTGCTCGCTTGGAAGGCTTGGAAGATAGGCTACTGCCAGCCAAGCGCTTGCGTCCGCCGCTTGCGTCGGACCGAACGCCAGCAAATGTGGCCTCAACTTCGGCAACAAGCGCGACTGAGGCCAGAGTGACCACACTCATGCCCCCCGCTAACCCAGCCCCCACGAAAGGACAACAGCCTGCGAAAGGCAAGGGCAAGGGTAAGGGGAAGAGCAATAAGGCTCAAGCGGCGAAAGCTCCCGAGCCGCGGCCTCTACCACCTGCTCCGGCAAACACGAACGAGGGGTGGAACGTCGTCGCCAAGAAAGGCAAAAAGAAGAAGGGGGTGGCTGCCAAACAGCCACCGAAAGGGAAGAAAGCGCGACCAACATCTGCGCCAAAAGCACCCAGACTACGTCCACCGAGATCGTCTGTGGTTGCGCTAAAGCTGCAACCGGGTGCCAATAAAGAAGTCACCTACAAAGACGTCCTGACCCAGATCAAGGAGAAGGTGGTACTGGAGGATCTGGGAATCACGGACGTCAGGTTCAGAGTTGCCTCAACGGGAGCGAGGCTACTTGAACTGCCTGGTGCCGATACCGGAGAGAAGGCGGACGTTCTCGCGCAACATCTGCGGAGCGTCCTTAATGCTGGCGATGTGCAGGTCTCGAGGCCCACCAGGTGTGCTGAGCTGAGAGTATGTGGGCTCGATGACTCTGTGACATCGGAGGAGGTGGCGGCGGCGGTGAGTCGAGCAGGTGGCTGCGACACTGCTGCCATTAAGGTGGGGGAGATTCGCCAAGACCGGAATGGACTCGGCACTGCCTGGATCCGCTGTCCGGTGGCAGCGGCGAAGAAAGTGAGCGGCGGAAGGCTTTTGGTCGGCTTTGTGTCGGCACGCGTGCAATTACTGCAGCCTCGCGTGCTGTGCTGCTTCCGTTGCCACGAGATAGGGCATGTGGCGGCAAATTGCAGTAGTGCCAAGGACCGGAGTGCACACTGCTATAGATGCGGGAAACCAGGGCACAAGCAAAGTGTTTGCTCTGCGTCGGCGCACTGCCCTATTTGCGAGGACGCGAATAGGCCTGCGGATCACCTGGCAGGTGGAGCAGCGTGCGCCAAAATGTGCGCTCAATCAAAGAAGCGGAGAGGTGCGGCGAGGCGAACAAGCCGAAGCCGACCTGAAGCCCTGACGCAGGGCGAGGAGCTGCAGCACATGGAGCATCAATAATGGCGCTCCACGTGCTCCAGGCGAACATCAACCACTGTGCCAGAGCCCAAGACTTGTTGGTCCAAAGCCTGGTGCAGTGGTCGATTCAGGTGGCGGTCGTTGCGGAGCCCTATAGCATTCCTGCGCGTGACAACTGGGTCGCAGACAACACCGGAGTGGTAGCTCTGGTCATCCAGACCGCTGCGGGCTCTCCGCCCTTTTCACGAGTAGAGAAGGGTGCGGGATGCGTCGCGGTACATGTCGGCGATCTAGTTGTTATAGGCGTCTACT
Organism: Heliconius melpomene rosina; assembly: GCF_056956725.1. Classification (NCBI taxonomy): domain Eukaryota; kingdom Metazoa; phylum Arthropoda; class Insecta; order Lepidoptera; family Nymphalidae; genus Heliconius; species Heliconius melpomene. The sequence goes on from NC_140393.1 coordinate 10,553,810, forward strand.
TTTCCCCCAATCGAACTCTGGCAGAGTTTGAGGAGTACCTGATCCGATTGGGGGAAATGGTGGAAAGACACCGTGCGGCGGAGGTCTTGGTCGCAGGAGACCTGAATGCTAAATCCAGCGTGTGGGGCTCCGCAAGGACGGACTTACGTGGTGTGACACTGGAGGAGTGGATTGTTGCCACCGGATTGTCAGTTCTCAACCGAGGGACTACAAACACGTGTGTGCGAAGGCAGGGCGGGTCCGTCGTAGACATAACGTTTGCGAGCCCTGCCCTAGCGCGCCGTGTTCAGGGCTGGCGAGTGCTGAATGATGTGGAGACTCTCTCGGACCATCTCTACATCCAATATGAGATCTCCACACATTCAGCGGCGCAGTCAGCCCCCAGTCCTACGTCGGGGGAGTTCGGACCGCGGTGGCGACTTGGGTGTCTCGACAGAGAACTCCTGGAGGAGGCTGCGATAGTGCAAGCCTGGCTGCCCCAGAGCTTGGCGTCTGTGGAAGACGCTGCCACCTGGGCGCAGAGGGCTATGACGCGTATCTGCGACGCGTCTATGCCCCGTTCCAGGCACCGCCCTCAGCGGCGACAAGTGTACTGGTGGTCGGGAGAGATCGCTCAATTGCGTGTCACCTGCATTGAGGCGAGACGCCAGTACACGCACTATCGCAGGCGGGTACGTCGAGAGGAGGAGGAGGAGGAACGGCGGTACCGCACGTACGTCGAGGCGAGGAAAGCGCTACAGGAAGAAATCGGTCGTTCGAAAGCAGAATCTAACGACCGATTGATCGCGGGGATAGACGGGGATCCGTTCGGAATGCCGTACCGCATGGTGTGCGGCAAACTCCGGACGTGGGCTCCGCCCTTGACGCAGTCGCTCCAACCGGATGTTCTCCGAGGAGTGCTGACGTCACTGTTCCCGCAGCGGGCCAATTTTACACCACCAACCATGGCCCGCCCTGTAGCGCAGGAGGAGGAGGAAGTCGATAGTGTCGCACCACTGGTGGATGAGAAGGAGCTCGAAGAAGCTGTACGCCGATCTCGGCTCAAGAGCACCGCCCCGGGCTTGGATGGCATTCCCGGCCGGGCGCTAACTCTGGCCCTTAACATCCTTGGGCCCAGAGTGCGAGGGCTATTCTCTGCCTGTCTGGCTCAAGCCATAATTCCACAGCGGTGGAAGACAGGCAGGCTAGTCCTCATCAAGAAGGAGGGTCGCCCGGCGGATTCAGCCACCGCCTACAGGCCCATCGTGCTCTTGAGCGAGATCGCCAAGCTCTTCGAGCGTGTTGTAGCCAGGAGGCTACAACACCACTTGGAGGGGACAGGTCCGGACCTCTCGGACCAGCAGTATGGCTTCCGCAGGGGGCGATCGACGGTGGATGCCATACTGGAGGTGAAGTCCCATGCGCAGGATGCGGTGGCCCAGGGCGATGGAGTTTTGGCGGTGTCTTTAGACATCGCCAACGCCTTCAACTCCCTGCCCTGGCCCTGCATTAAGGAGGCACTTTTATACCACCGTGTGCCTCCATACCTGCGCCGCGTCATCGGGGCTTACCTGTCCGGGAGGTCTGTGACCTTTCCGGCTCCTGGAGGAGGTTGGGAGGAGTATGAGGTGTCGGCCGGTGTTCCACAAGGATCGGTGCTGGGTCCGATCCTCTGGAACATCGGATACGACTGGGTGCTGCGAGGCGGTACCCTGAGGGGGATAAAGGTCCTCTGTTACGCCGACGACACGCTGGTCTTGGCACAGCAGAGGACCTATCGGGAGGCGGCGGTCCTAGCGACCGCTGGAGTAGCGGAGATTGTCGGCCGCATAAAGCGGCTTGGTCTGGAAGTCGCCTTGAACAAGTCCGAGGCGTTATACTTCCATGCTCCTCGAAAGGGCCCACCACCAGATGCCCACATCGTCGTCGGTGGCGTCAACATAGACGTCAAAAGGAGCATGAAGTACCTCGGACTTGTTCTGGACGGTCGGTGGAGTTTCCGGGGCCATTTTACATCCTTGGCCCCGAAACTGATGAAGACAGCGGCGGCACTGGCGCGCCTTTTGCCCAATGTCGATGGGCCGAGCGCCTCTAGCCGTCGGCTGTACACCGGAGTGGTCAGGTCGATGGCCCTCTACGGTGCTCCCGTCTGGGCGGACGCCCTGGATCGGCACAACATCACCCTGCTGCGACGTGCGCAGAGGGTGATGGCCATCCGGGCGATACGGGGGTACCGGACCATCTCCGGTGAGGTGGCGTGCGTGCTGGCTGGAGTCATGCCGTGGGATCTGGATGCTCTGTCTCTGGCGTCGGTCTATTGCCAGCGTCGAGGCCTAGTGTCCGGGGAACCGGCAAGCCAGGCACGCACTGAGGAGGTGCGGGTAGCCGCAATGGAAATGTGGGAAACTCGGCTGGCAACCCCATCTGCCGGCCTGAGGACGATCGAGGCTGTTCGTCCAGTGTTCCGCCAGTGGTTAGCGCGGCGTCACGGCGTCCTAACCTTCCGCATGACACAGGTGCTCACGGGGCATGGCTGCTTCGGGGGTTACCTGTGTCGGATCGCCGGGAGGGAGCCCGACGCTCGCTGCCACCACTGCGATGACTGCCTCGATGAGACGGCCCAGCACACGTTGGAGGTGTGCTCAGCCTGGGCGTCTCAACGTCGCGCTTTGCGCGACGTCATCGGGGACGACCTTTCCCTGCCGGCCGTGGTCACGGCCATGGCCGGTAGCGAGACGTCGTGGGATGCGGTCTCATCCTTCTGCGAGGCAGTGGTGCTCGAGAAGGAGTCGGCGGAACGGGCCAGGGAGGCTTTTGCCGAAGTCGCCATCCGCCGTAAGAGACCGGGTCGCCGGAGGGCGGCACACGATCGCCGCCTTCCGCCCTAATGTGCCAGAGGGCGGTCAGCTTGGGGAAGCTGACCGCCTACCAACCTGGCCCGAGTAGGCGCGCGCAGGTTGCTCCCGCGCGCTACTCCGAGCAGGCCGTCGAGGGTGCCCACACACCCTTGACTCCGCGACGTGCCTTGCAGGCTCCCGCCGCCGCGTTTCGCGGAAGACTCACGTCCCCGTGTCACGCGGCCAGTGGCGGTCGAGGAGGAGCACCGTGAGGTTTTAGTGGGTATTGGGATCGGCCTTCAGCCGGTCCACGAGTCCCACATAACCCGCTCGAGTCCCCACTCGGGCCGGTATCCGTAAAAGGATTTCCTCACGTTAAAAAAAAAAAAAAAAAAAAAAAAAAAAAAAAAAAAAAAAAAAAAAAAAAAAAAAAAAAAAAAAGGTTAGGTTAGGTTAGGTTAGGTTAGGTTAGGTTAGGTTAGGTTAGGTTAGGTTAGGTTAGGTTAGGTTTTTTTTTTTTTTTTTTGGGTGTTGAAGCCCTAGACTTTAATTTATTTTACTGATATCCAGTCTACTCTCACGACCGCAGTCCTCGCTAATGGATACGGGCGGCCGGGGTCGATCGAGTAGACCTGATGGACTTAAGAAAATTTTTAATAACATTTAGTAATTTGTATATAACTTTATCTTAGGACTTCAAAATGATATTAGACACAATTCTTTAATATAACTTTTAAAGATTTAGACACTTTTTTTACAAAGAAAATTTTGTTGTTCACATATTTTTGTTTAACAGGAATAAAAATCACTTTAATATTACATATAAAATTAAGACGCTTTTTTAATAAACAATATTCAATAAACACATATCTTTTTATATATCTTATTACACATAACTATTTTCTAACTTAAACTTATTTAGATATTACTAGTAGTATATATATATATATTTTTCTTTTTTACTTCTTTTTTCTTTTTATTAATGTATATTTTTGTATTATATTTTTATATATTTTTTATATATTTTTTTATATATTTTTTATATATTTTTATATATTTTTATATATTTTTTATATTCTTTTTTTTTATATATTCTTTTTTTATATATATTTTTTAAATTTACATTTCTTTTGATACACCGACTTTTTAATCTAAACTGTACAATGATATGTAGAACTATGAGCTATGACCTTAAGACTATACTTATTAATAGAGACATAAATTTAAAACTAAACATATTTATAGAACAAATTTTTAAAACTAAACATATCTATAAAACCATAAATTTAAATCTAAACATATTTATAATAACCATAAATTTAAAACTAAACATATTTGTAAAAACATAAATTTTAAAACCAAACATATTAATAAACTATAAATTTAATACTATATATATTTATATAAACGTTTTAGATGACTTTGTATTTAGAGACACAGTTTTATATAGTTTTAAGTAACAATTGTATGTACATTTATAAACTAAAATTGTAACATAATAATATCAATTTATGCGAATGTATATACTATAGAAGGCGCCTTTTGTTTTAGTGGGAACCATAATCAATTTTGTTTTTAACTTGGTTTTGCATGTATATTACGGTTGGACAAGAATAAGACAAAGCGGAGTGTTCGGAGTTTAAATTACTATTTGTTTTACTATTGAATTTATCGCAGTTGAAACATTTAGGGGTAGTTAACTTTGGACAAACGGAATGTTGGTGATTAACGTCGGCGCAGTGCGAACAAGGCCTGCAGTCGGACACACAGTTTTTGCTGATATGTCCGAACTGCAGACACTTGTAGCACTGCATGAAAGGTGAGAAATCACCAACAAATACCTGTTGGTGGTCTATGTTTAGTCGGCCCAGTCGGATTGCTTCCCGCCACACGACTGGACTCACAATAAAAACGGCATTATACAAAGAATAAGAATATATAATAGAATTTCGATTATTATTACGTCTGAAACGGAGTTTAAAATCATTTTCATTACTTACGAGTGTTGTGATTGATGGATTTTGTTGCTTTACTATTTTACTTAATTCGTCGAGGGAAACATCAGTAGATATTCCCTTTAGAATAAGCATAGGTCGAAGTCTCTTGGCGGGTTCCGCGGTTACTATTTCAGACGCCTTGAGAAGTTCAAGGGTCTCATTACAGTGTGATTCATTAAGGAATTCCACCCTTAATTTATTGTTTTTAATAGATTGGACTTTGGTAGGTGCATACGATTTGTTGCGGAAGGTAATGCTACTTTTAAATTTTTTAATTGTATCCTGTTTGTTGTCAGTCTGTTCTTTAGGTGTAATAACTAATGCGGGCTTGTAACTGTGTTTTGGAGGTTTTATTAAGGGTGGCTGGGGATTAATTGTAGCTGTTTCTGAATGTGTGGGGGATGTATAAACTGCACTATGCGATTGCAGCTCTGCTTTAAATTTCGATAGCTCCTCCCTAACTGCTGCCACGACATCCTCTCTCAGTGTGCTATCTACCACTGGTGGTGCTATTGAGGGTGTTGGGGGTGTTGGGGGTGTTGCTGATGGAGCTGTGACCACAGGTGTCGGGTTCGAATCCCCTGGTTCCATCACAGCCTCCATATAAATGTCTGTGGCTAGTCTAATCTCCTGAGCGGCTTGTGTAATGAATTTTTTATTTTCAGAGGTAACACTTTTGTGTTCCTCTATTGCAAACATTATGCCCTGAGTAAGTTTGTGGATGACAGCGTACATTGAGTGGATATCCTTCGCTTCCACAGCGACAGCAGGGAGGGGCCTCGCGACTCTCGAAGCCTTCGACCTAGACTTACTCTTTGGTTTACGTGGGGTTTTGGAGGGTTCAATATCAAAATCAAGGTCAAGTTCCCTGTCGAGAGACATCTCTAACAATTGAGCGACTGAATCTGGAGTGCTACACCTGCTCTCAGTGGCCGCAGCATCTCCAGAGCCAGGGTTTTGATTTTTATTTTCCCTCTGGCTACTCGTCCCAGCCTCCGAGGTAGGCTGAGTCGAAGTCTTATTATTTTTACTACTAGGCGGCGTTGCGAACATACGCTTGTAGTCCATTTTAATTTAGAGATAAGAGCAATAATATAAAAAAAAAAAAAAAAAAAATTATAAAAGAAATATAAAACAATAATATTAAGTTAAATTAAACAAATTTTCCCGCTATAATGTGTCGTGGGAACTCTCTAAATAACAAGTTGATTAATTATACATAAATACAAGAAAATTATTAAGCTAACTCTAATACATAGAAATTTGCAAAAAAAAAAAAAAAAAATTTTAATTTAATAATAAAAATAATAATAATACACTAAAATTAATACTAATATTCTATATAAAACAGTCACCAAATTATTCCTCTCGAAAGGGTACTTTTTACAAACAATTACAAGCTATTTTTAACTATAAGGTAGAGTAACGTCGACTATTGTATGAAAGTTGATTTACGTAAAATAATTCCGAAATTCACTTTTTTATTTGAAGTCTGATTTTAACACTGCTTTTTCCAATTTATTAGGTAGGCCGAAAAAATGATGTTGGGAAAGTTTCAAAATTTTCACTGCTATATTAATAGGTTTTTTGAAGTATTTTAAGTTCACTAAATAAATTTTACAAAATTAAACTATACAGTCAGTTAGTGTTTTCTTTATAACTTTTATGTTAATGGTCCGAAAATTATTAAACTTTGCACTAATATTCTTGATTAAATTGTCTTTGAGGTAAAAATATAAAAATATGAGGTTACCGATTTAGATTATTTATAACTGACCTTTAAAGTTCAAGTTTTTGATACGCAGTGACATTTTTCGAGTTTTTCCCGAATATCTCGAGATTTTCCGGCTGGATTTTCTTTTTTAAAACTGATTCTTGATGGTCTCGTCCAGGCGCATCGAACTATGTATATCACATAAACGGGCACATCTCCGTTTAGAAAATGACCCAAAGGTCATTCAAGGTCAAATGTTTATAAAAATGCTAATAACTAAAAAACGGAGTGTTCAAAAATTCTGAAATTTTGCCAATAGGTGCGGGGCCACTATTTACATATGTTAATTAAATAAAAAAGGGGGGTTGTGGATCTTATTTTGCCGCCGCACGCAAAAAACTAGTCTAAAAGTTGCACTTTTTCACTGTTTCCAAGGTTAAATTACTATAACTCGGAAAATAATTGTCCGATTTACAAGATTTTTGGATGTAAATGTATATAAACTTACTGTCTATTACTGTGTGATATATCAGCTCGATACACAAAGATTTACTATTTTTAAAACACTTATTTACACTATTTGAGTCAATTTCTCCACTAAAAATACAGTTTTTCACAGTTTTTTGTCACTTTCACTTAACGGATTTTCACGATTTTTTCACATTAATGTAGATGAGTTCAGCGCGCTTCTTTTGACATATTTCACAACTTTCTACGATAATTTTTGAGTAACTTATGATTTTTTGGTCATAACTTAGCGGTTTTTTGGCCTCGGGAGCTGCGGACGCGTGCGTTCGCGACGCGGGCTCGACCCAGACTGGTTAGGTTAGGTTAGGTTAGGTTAGGTTAGGTTAGGTTAGGTTAGGTTAGGTTAGGTTAGGTTAGGTTAGGTTAGGTTAGGTTAGGTTAGGTTAGGTTAGGTTAGGTTTCCCGGCTGGCGACACCATCTGCCGGCCGGTTGACGATCGAGGCGGTTCGTCCAGTTTTCCGCCAGTGGTTAGCGCGGCGTCACGGCGTCCTAACCTTCCGCACCACACAGGTGCTCACGGGGCATGGTTGCTTCGGGGGTTACCTGTGTCGGATCGCTGGGAGGGAGCCCGACGCTCGCTGCCACCACTGCGACGACTGCCTCGACGAGACGGCCCAGCACACGTTGGAGGTGTGCACAGCCTGGGCGTCTCAACGTCGCGCTTTGCGCGACGTCATCGGGGACGACCTTTCCCTGCCGGCCGTGGTCAAGGCCATGGCCGGTAGCGAGACGTCGTGGGACGCGGTCTCATCCTTCTGCGAGGCAGTGGTGCTCGAGAAGGAGTCGGCGGAACGGGCGAGGGAGGCTTTTGCCGAAGTCGCCATCCGCCGTAAGAGACCGGGTCGCCGGAGGGCGGCACACGACCGCCGCCTTCCGCCCTAATGTGCCAGAGGGCGGTCAGCTTGGGGAAGCTGGCCGCCTACCAACCTGGCCCGAGTAGGCGCGCGCAGGTTGCTCCCGCGCGCTACTCCGAGCAGGCCGTCGAGGGTGCCCACACACCCTTGACTCCGCGACGTGCCTAGCAGGCTCCCGCCGCCGCGATTCGTGGACGATTCCAGTCCCCGCGTCTCGCGGCCAGTGGCGGTCGAGGAGGAGCACCGTGAGGTTTTAGTGGGTATTGGGATCGGCCTTCAGCCGGTCCACGAGTCCCACATAACCCGCTCGAGTCCCCACTCGGGCCGGTATCCGTAAAAGGATTTCCTCACGTTAAAAAAAAAAAAAAAAAAAAAAAAAAAAAAAAAAAAAAAAAAAAAAAAAAAAAAAAAAAAAGGTTAGGTTAGGTTAGGTTAGGTTAGGTTAGGTTAGGTTAGGTTAGGTTAGGTTAGGTTAGGTTAGGTTAGGTTAGGTTAGGTTAGGTTAGGTTAGGTTAGGTTAGGTTAGGTTAGGTTAGGTTAGGTTAGGTTAGGTTAGGTTAGGTTAGGTTAGGTTAGGTTAGGTTAGGTTAGGTTAGGTTAGGTTAGGTTAGGTTAGGTTACGCTCGCTGCCACCACTGCGGCGACTGCCTCGATGAGACGGCCCAGCACACGTTGGAGGTGTGCTCAGCCTGGGCGTCTCAACGTCGCGCTTTGCGCGACGTCGTAGGGGACGACCTTTCCCTGCCGGCCGTGGTCAAGGCTATGGCCGGCAGCGAGACGTCGTGGGACGCGGTCTCATCCTTCTGCGAGGCAGTGGTGCTCGAGAAGGAGTCGGCGGAACGGGCGAGGGAGGCTTTTGCCGAAGTCGCCATCCGCCGTAGGAGACCGGGTCGCCGGAGGGCGGCACACGACCGCCGCCTTCCGCCCTAATGTGCCAGAGGGCGGTCAGCTTGGGGAAGCTGGCCGCCTACCAACCTGGCCCGAGTAGGCGCGCGCAGGTTGCTCCCGCGCGCTACTCAGAGTAGGCCGTCGAGGGTGCCCACACACCCTTGACTCCGCGACGTGCCTAGCAGGCTCCCGCCGCCGCGTTTCGTGGACGATTCTAGTCCCCGCGTCTCGCGGCCAGTGGCGGTCGAGGAGGAGCACCGTGAGGTTTTAGTGGGTATGCGGACGGCCTACATCTGCCTAGTCCGCGAGTCCCACATAACCCGCTCGAGTCCCCACTCGGGCCGGTATCCGTAAAAGGATTTCCTCACGATAAAAAAAAAAAAAAAAAAAAAAAAAGGTTAGGTTAGGTTAGGTTAGGTTAGGTTAGGTTTTTTTTTTTTTTTTTTTGGGTGTTGAAGCCCTAGACTTGAAATTATATTACTGATATCCAGTCAACTCTCACGACCGCAGTCCTCGCTAATGGATACGGGCGGCCGGGGTCGATTGAGTTGACCTGATGGACTTAGGGAACTTTTAATAACTTTTACTATTTATATATTACTTTATCTTAGGACTTCAAATTAAGCTTGAGACACAAATCATTTATTTAACATTCGTAAATTGAGACACTTCGTATAAAAAAAAAAGGACTTTTGTTTTCCACATATTTTGTAGTTATAACAAAAAATAAAACTATGACATAACATAAACAATTAGGACACTTCTTAAACAAATTATATTTAAAATACTAATAACTTTTTTGTTATAACTTGTTTTACATGACGATTTTCTTACTTAAAATTATTTACATGTACTTAGACTATAAATTATCTATATATTTTTATATCTATATGTATGTATTTATATATAATATTTTTTATATACATATCTTTTTTTTCTTTTACAATATTTTAATATCTTTTTTTGCATATTTCTTGTATATTTTTCGTATATATCTTTTTATATAATATTTTAATATCTTTTTTTTTTTTTTTTTTTGTATATTATTTTGTATATTTTTTATGTATTTTTATTTATTTATTTATTTATTTTTTTTTTTTGTATACATATCTTTTTACAGCGAAATACTTTAATTTTCTTAACTTAAACTATAATAACAAAATTTGCACAAATATCAATAAAACTATAAACCATAACATTAAAACTATACATATTTATAGAAACATATATTTTACAACTAAACATATTTATAAAAACCATAAACTTAATACTATATATATTTATAAAGATATTTTAAGTAACTTATTGTTTGAGACACAATTACATCTTGTTTTAAATAACAATTGTGTATAAATTTTCTAACTAAAATTATAACAATTATATTAATTTTTGCGATTTTATATATAAATAGAAGGCGCATTTGGTGTTCAGTAGGAACCGTAATCGATTTTATTTTTAACTTGATTCTGCATATAAATTACAGTAGGACAAGAATAAGACATGGCAGAATGTTCACAATTTAAATTACTATTGGTTTTATGATTAAATTTTTCGCAATTATAACATTTAGGGGTGGATTTAATGGCTAAATTAGGACAAACAGAGTGCTGATGATTTACGTCGGCGCAGTGTGAACAGGGCCTGCAGTCGGACACACAGTTTTTACTGATGTGTCCGAACTGCAGACACCTGTAGCACTGCATGAAGGGTGAAAAGTCACCAACATAAACCTGCTGATGGTCTATGTTTAGCCGGCCCAGTCGGTTAGCTTCCCGCCATACGACTGGACTGACAATTAAAACAGCATTATACAAGTTAACATTTCGATTATTGTTCCGCCTAAACCGGAGTTTGAGATCATTTTCTGAGTTTACAAGTTCTTTAATTGTCGGATTTTGTTGTACAATTATTTTTGAAATGTCGTCAAGAGGAACATCAGAGGATATTCCCTTTAGGATAAGCATAGGTCTTAGCTTCTTGGCGGGTTCCGCGGTAACTGTATCTGAGTCCTTAAGGTGTTCAAGGGTTTCTTTGCAATGAGATTCGTTAAGAAATTCAACCCTTAATTTGTTGTTTTTAATAGTTTGTACTCTAGTGGGTGCATATGATTTATTACGGAATGTGATACTGTTTTTGAATTTTTTAATTGTGTCTTGTCTATTATTAGTGTTTTCAATGGGAGTGATTACTAAAGCAGGCTTGTAACTATTTTTTGGTGGTTTTGCTGGGGGTGTCTGGGGTTTATCTGCAGCTATTTCAAAATGTGTGGCGGGTGTGTGAACTGTACTTAACGACTGCAGCTCAGATTTAAATTTCGACATCTCCTCCCTAACTGCTGCCACAATATCCACTTTCAGTGTGCTATCGACCACTGGGGGTGCTATTGGGGGTGTGGGGGGTGTATCTGTTGGAGCTGTGGCCACAGGTGTCGGGTTCGAATCCCCTGGTTCCAGCACAGCCTCCATATAAATGTCTGTCGCGAGTCTTATCTCCTGAGCGGCCTGTACTATGAATTTTTTTTTTTTTTTTTTTTTTTTATTTTCAGAGGTAACACTTTTGTGTTCCTCTATTGCAAAAACAATGGCCTGAGTCAGTTTATGGACGACAGCATACATCTTGTGGATATCCTTCGCCTCCGCAGCAACAGCAGGGAGGGGCCTCGCGACTCTCGAAGCCTTCGACCTACACTTACCTTTTGTTTTAGGGGGAGTTGTGGGGCGTTCCAGATCTAGATCGAGGTCTAGTTCCCCATCGAGAGTCATCTCTAAAATTTGTGCAACAGAGTCTGGAGTGCTGCACCTACTCTCTGCGACATCCGCGTCTCCAGAGCCGGGATGAATTATTTTCTGTACCCTCTGGTTACTCGTCCCAGCCTCCGAAGTAGGCTGAGACGTAGTCTTTTTACTGTTACTGGGCGGCGTTTGAAACATCCGCTTGTAATCCATTTTAAATTAAAATAAATTATATTAAACTGCAGCAATAAAAAATAAAATTAAATTTAAAACTAATAAATTTTTATCAACGGTTAGGTTAGGTTAGGTTAGGTTAGGTTAGGTTAGGTTAGGTTAGGTTAGGTTAGGTTAGGTTAGGTTAGGTTAGGTTAGGTTAGGTTAGGTTAGGTTAGGTTAGGTTAGGTTAGGTTGGTCCTCTGTTACGCCGACGACACGCTGGTCTTGGCGCAGCAGAGGACCTATCGGGAGGCAGCGGTCCTCGCGACGGCTGGAGTGGCGGAGGTGGTCGGCCGCATAAAGCGGCTGGGCTTAGAGGTCTCCCTCAACAAGTCCGAGGCAATCTACTTCCATGCTCCTCGAAAGGGCCCACCGGCAGATGCCCACATCATCGTCGGTGGCGTCAAGATTGACGTTGCCCGGAGCATGAAGTACCTCGGACTTGTTCTGGATGGTCGGTGGAGTTTTCGGGGCCACTTTACATCTTTGGCCCCGAAACTGTTGAAGACAGCGGCGGCACTGGCGCGCCTTTTGCCCAATGTGGATGGGCCGAGCGCCTCTAGCCGTCGGCTGTACACCGGAGTGGTCAGATCGATGGCGCTTTACGGTGCTCCCGTATGGGCGGACGCCCTGGATCGGCACAACATCACCCTGCTGCGACGTGCGCAGAGGGTGATGGCCATCCGGGCGATACGGGGGTACCGGACCATCTCCGGTGAAGTGGCGTGCGTGCTGGCTGGAGTCATGCCGTGGGATCTGGATGCTCGTTCTCTGGCGTCGGTCTATTGCCGGCGTCGAGGCCTAGTGTCCGGGGAACCGGCAAGCCAAGCACGCACTGAGGAGGCGCGGGAAGCCGCGGTTGAAATGTGGGAAACTCGGCTGGCAACACCATCTGCCGGCCTGAGGACGATCGAGGCTGTTCGTCCAGTGTTCCGCCAGTGGTTAGCGCGGCGTCACGGTGTCCTAACCTTCCGCATGACACAGGTGCTCACGGGGCATGGCTGCTTCGGGGGTTACCTGTGTCGGATCGCCGGAAGGGAGCCCGACGCTCGCTGCCACCACTGCGACGACTGCCTCGATGAGACGGCCCAGCACACGTTGGAGGTGTGCTCAGCCTGGGCGTCTCAACGTCGCGCTTTGCGCGACGTCATAGGGGACGACCTTTCCCTGCCGGCCGTGGTCAAGGCTATGGCCGGCAGCGAGACGTCGTGGGACGCGGTCTCATCCTTCTGCGAGGCAGTGGTGCTCGAGAAGGAGTCGGCGGAACGGGCGAGGGAGGCTTTTGCCGAAGTCGCCATCCGCCGTAGGAGACCGGGTCGCCGGAGGGCGGCACACGACCGCCGCCTTCCGCCCTAATGTGCCAGAGGGCGGTCAGCTTGGGGAAGCTGGCCGCCTACCAACCTGGCCCGAGTAGGCGCGCGCAGGTTGCTCCCGCGCGCTACTCAGAGCAGGCCGTCGAGGGTGCCCACACACCCTTGACTCCGCGACGTGCCTAGCAGGCTCCCGCCGCCGCGTTTCGTGGACGATTATAGTCCCCGCGTCTCGCGGCCAGTGGCGGTCGAGGAGGAGCACCGTGAGGTTTTAGTGGGTATTGGGATTGGCCTTCAGCCGGTCCACGAGTCCCACATAACCCGCTCGAGTCCCCACTCGGGCCGGTATCCGTAAAAGGATTTCCTCACGTTAAAAAAAAAAAAAAAAAAAAAAAAAAAGGTTAGGTTAGGTTAGGTTCCCAAGGGAGTTGCTGGTCTCCTACTGGGCGCGTCCCCCGGTGGCGGATAGGGGAAACCACTCGCACTTGCGGGCGAGTGGACCGGGAATTTATTCCCGGCGCGGACCAAAACCAGCTAGGCATGGGCGTGTCTTTAGTCCATTGTTATGGACACGGCCTAGGGGAGCACACCCCGACAGAAAAGCCCCACTGTGGAACAGTAACAAACATGTCGGACAAGCAGAATTACAATTCACTACCCCAGGAGGGTTCCGGTCTCTACGAGGCCGGGGAATCCCTCCGTGCTACGGCACGCAAGCCCTGCGAATCTGGGGGGGGCCAGTCTTTCCGATGTGTTGCTGGGGAGGGGCCCGAGATGGGCGGAGTAGAGGGAGTGCCTGTGAAGGGCGGAGAAGGAGAAGGAGAAGTTGGGTCCGGGAAGGGCGAAGGTGTTGGAAGTGCAACGGCAGTGGTTGTGGAGACACGTGAATGTGAACAGCGGAGGCAGTCTGTGTCGAGTAGTGTGGCGTTTGGGTCAGATTATGTTGGCCAATTCGCAGAGGGGGAGCCGCGAGTGGTTTTGACCAGGGTGGATCTCGACGATGTAGCGTCTATCACTGGTGGTAGATCGAGGAGAGGATCTGGTTCGTCGTTTGGGCGGCTATGGGCAGCATTGGAGTCGAGAGCTTCTGATTCCGAAAGCGTAATGTCGGTGGAGTCGCAACGAACTAAGACGCGGTCACAGTTCATGAAAGATAGGAGGAAAAGACCACGGAAGCCGAGTGATCAATCAGGGTCCTCCGGCGATGGAGAGTCCGACCGACCGGCGTCAAAAGTTGTGGCCAAGAAAAGAGAAAGAGGTCGGCCTACTATAGAAGCTGAGAAGATTAGTGAGGCCAATAAAGAGGAGTTACAACTCAGAAATGAGAAAGAGGTGCTGGAAAGTGTCTCAGTTGTGCGGTCTAGAGTCAGTTCTAGGCTTTCAGACATGTCTCGGCGGTCCGATGGGAAGCAGGACGAAGCCAGACTCGCATCTGACCTACAGCATCAGGTGGCTGGGAGCCTAGAAATTATAAGGAAGGTTGCCACCAAGTCTGGTAACCTGAAGGGCACCTTTACCAGGGCCCTAAAGGAGGCTGCCAAAGCCATAGGCATGGCCGTAGACGAGTTGGCACAGCGGACGGCGACAGAGGAGGTAGCGCAGCTGCGCGTTCATAATAACAAGCTGCGCTACGAAATGTCGGAGTTGAGAAACGAGGTCAGTCTTTTACGGGCTGACCTCCAAAAGCAAAAGGGCCAAGGAGTGGCACCTGAGAAGGTTATGCCTGGGCGTTCCGACGAGCTGATGCGCTCCATTATGATGGAGGTCGGAACCATGGTCAGTGCAAGGATTGAGGGACTTGAGAGCCGACTTCTTCCGGAGAAGAGCATGCGCCCTCCGCTGGCGGCGTCAAAGGGTGCCAATAAAGCGACTGCCACAACATCGGCGAGGGCAGAGACGACAACCACGCTCATGGCTCCTGCGAACCCTGCTCCCAAAAGAGGCCCAATGCCGGAGAGTGGCAAGGGTAAGGGCAAGGGCAAAGGCAAGGGTAAGGGGAAGAGCACTGTGGCGGAAAGCTCCCGAGCCGCGGCCTCTACCACCTGCTCCGGCAGACCTAAATGAGGGGTGGAACGTCGTCGCCAGGAAGGGCAAGAAGAAGAAGGAGAAGGCTGTCCAGCAGCAGCCGAAGGGCGGGAAGACGCGACAAAAGTCTGCGCCGAAAGCTCCCAGACTGCGACCTCCTAGGTCGTCTGTGGTTGCGCTGAAGCTGCAGCCGGGTGCTAAGGAGGTGACTTACAAGGACGTCCTGACCCAGATCAAGGAGAAGGTGGTACTGGAAGATCTGGGCATCACGGACGTCAGGTTCAGAGTTGCCTCAACGGGAGCGAGGCTACTCGAACTGCCGGGTTTGAATACCGGGGAGAAGGCGGACGTTCTCGCGCAACATCTGCGGAGCGTCCTTAACGCTGGCGATGTGCAGGTCTCGAGGCCCACCAGGTGTGCGGAGCTGAGAGTTTGTGGGCTCGATGACTCTGTGACATCGGAGGAGGTGGCGGCGGCTGTGAGTCGAGCAGGTGGCTGCGACGCTAGCGCCGTTAAAGTGGGGGAGATCCGCCAAGATCGAAATGGGCTCGGTACTGCCTGGCTCCGCTGTCCAGTGGCAGCGGCGAAGAAGGTCAGCGGCGGAAGGCTGTTGGTCGGCTTTGTGTCGGCACGCGTGCAGTTACTGAAGCCTCGCGTGCTGCGCTGCTTCCGCTGCCACGAAGTAGGGCATGTCGCGGCTAATTGCACGAGTGACAAAGACCGGAGTGCACACTGTTACAGGTGCGGGAAGCCAGGGCACAAACAAAGTGTTTGCTCTGCGGCGGCGCACTGCCCTATTTGCGAGGACGCGAATAGGCCTGCGGATCACCTGGCAGGTGGAGCAGCGTGCGCCAAGATGTGCGCTCAAGCGAAGAAGCGGAGAGGTGCGGCGAGGCGAACAAGCCGAAGCCGACCTGAAGCCCCGACGCAGGGCGAGGAGCTGCAGCACATGGAGCATCAATAATGGCGCTCCACGTGCTCCAGGCGAACATCAACCACTGTGCCAGAGCCCAAGACTTATTGGTCCAAAGCCTGGTGCAGTGGTCGATTCAGGTGGCGGTCGTTGCGGAGCCTTATAGCATTCCTGCACGTGACAACTGGGTCGCAGACAACACCGGAGTGGTAGCTCTGGTCACCCAGATCGCTGCGGGCTCTCCGCCCTTTTCACGAGTAGAGAAGGGTGCGGGATGCGTCGCGGCACATGTCGGCGATCTAGTTGTAATAGGCGTCTACTTTTCTCCCAATCGAACTCTTGCAGAGTTCGAGGAATTCCTAATCCGCTTGGGGGAAATGGTGGAAAGACACCGTGCGCCGGAGGTCTTGGTCGCAGGAGACCTGAATGCTAAATCCAGCGTGTGGGGCTCCGCAAGGACGGACGTACGTGGTGCGACATTGGAGGAGTGGATTGTCGCCACCGGTTTGTCAGTTCTCAACCGAGGGACTACAAACACGTGTGTGCGAAGGCAGGGCGGGTCCGTCGTAGACATAACGTTTGCGAGTCCTGTCCTAGCGTGCCGTGTTCAGGGCTGGCGAGTGCTGAATGATGTGGAGACTCTCTCGGACCATCTCTACATCCAATATGAGATCTCCACACATTCAGCGGCGCAGTCAGCCCCCAGTCCAACTTCGGGAGAGTTCGGACCGCGGTGGCGACTTGGGTGTCTCGACAGAGAACTCCTGGAGGAGGCTGCGATAGTGCAGGCCTGGCTGCCCCAGAGCTTGGCGTCTGTGGAAGACGCTGCCACCTGGGCGCAGAGGGCTATGACGCGTATCTGCGACGCGTCTATGCCCCGTTCTAGGCACCGCCCTCAGCGGCGACAAGTGTACTGGTGGTCGGGAGAGATCGCTCAATTGCGCGTCACCTGCATTGAGGCGAGACGCCAGTACACGCACTATCGCAGGCGGGTACGCCGAGAGGAAGAGGAGGAGGAACGGCGGTACCGCACATATGTTGAGGCGAGGAAGGCGCTACAGGAAGCAATCGGTCGTTCGAAGGCAGAATCTAACGACCGATTGATCGCGGGGATAGACGGGGATCCGTTCGGAACGCCGTATCGCATGGTGTGCGGTAAACTCCGGACGTGGGCTCCGCCCTTGACGCAGTCGCTCCAACCGGACGTCCTCCGAGGAGTGCTGACGTCATTGTTCCCGCAGCGGGCCAGTTTTACACCACCAACCATGGCCCGCCCTGTAGTGCAGGAGGAGGAAGTCGATAGTGTCGCACCACTGGTGGATGAGAAGGAGCTCGAAGAAGCTATATGCCGATCTCGGCTCAAGAGCACCGCCCCGGGCTTGGATGGCGTTCCCGGCCGGGCGCTAACTCTGGCCCTTAACATCCTTGGGCCCAGAGTGCGAGGGCTATTCTCTGCCTGTCTGGCTCAAGCCATAATTCCACAGCGGTGGAAGACAGGCAGGCTAGTCCTCATCAAGAAGGAGGGTCGCCCGGCGGATTCAGCCTCCGCCTATAGGCCCATCGTGCTCTTGAGCGAGATCGCCAAGCTCTTCGAGCGTGTTGTAGCCAGGAGGCTGCAACACCACTTGGAGGAGACAGGTCCGGACCTCTCGGACCAGCAGTATGGCTTCCGCAGGGGGCGATCGACGGTGGATGCCATACTGGAGGTGAAGTCCCATGCGCAGGATGCGGTGGCCAAGGGCGATGGAGTTTTGGCGGTGTCTTTAGACATCGCCAACGCCTTCAACTCCCTGCCCTGGCCCTGCATTAAGGAGGCACTTTTATACCACCGTGTGCCTCCATACCTGCGCCGCGTCATCGGGGCTTACCTGTCCGGGAGGTCTGTGACCTTTCCGGCTCCTGGAGGAGGTTGGGAGGAGTATGAGGTGTCGGCCGGTGTTCCACAAGGATCGGTGCTGGGTCCGATCCTCTGGAACATCGGATACGACTGGGTGCTGCGAGGCGGTACCCTGAGGGGGATAAAGGTCCTCTGCTACGCCGATGACACGCTGGTCTTGGCACAGCAGAGGACCTATCGGGAGGCGGCGGTACTCGCGACCGCTGGAGTAGCGGAGATTGTCGGCCGCATAAGGCGGCTTGGTCTGGAGGTCGCCTTGAACAAGTCCGAGGCGTTATACTTCCATGCTCCTCGAAAGGGCCCACCACCTGATGCCCACATCGTCGTCGGTGGCGTCAACATAGACGTCAAGAGGAGCATGAAGTACCTCGGACTTGTTCTGGACGGTCGGTGGAGTTTCCGGGGCCACTTTACATCCTTGGCCCCGAAACTGATGAAGACAGCGGCGGCACTGGCGCGCCTTTTGCCCAATGTCGATGGGCCGAGCGCCTCTAGCCGTCGGCTGTACACCGGAGTGGTCAGGTCGATGGCCCTCTACGGTGCTCCCGTCTGGGCGGACGCCCTGGATCGGCAAAACATCACCCTGCTGCGACGTGCGCAGAGGGTGATGGCCATCCGGGCGATACGGGGGTACCGGACCATCTCCGGTGAGGTGGCGTGCGTGCTGGCTGGAGTCATGCCGTGGGATCTGGATGCTCGGTCTCTGGCGTCGGTCTATTGCCGGCGTCGAGGCCTAGTGTCCGGGGAACCGGCAAGCCAGGCACGCACTGAGGAGGTGCGGGTAGCCGCAATGGAGTTGTGGGAATCTCGGCTGGCAACACCATCTGCCGGCCTGAGGACGATCGAGGCTGTTCGTCCAGTGTTCCGCCAGTGGTTAGCGCGGCGTCACGGCGTCCTAACCTTCCGCACGACACAGGTGCTCACGGGGCATGGCTGCTTCGGGGGTTACCTGTGTCGGATCGCCGGGAGGGAGCCCGACGCTCGCTGCCACCACTGCGACGACTGCCTCGATGAGACGGCCCAGCACACATTGGAGGTGTGCTCAGCCTGGGCGTCTCAACGTCGCGCTTTGCGCGACGTCATAGGGGACGACC